>NC_091294.1:53447067-53457067 GCF_038502225.1 Cherax quadricarinatus | reverse complement strand
CAGGTGACAGGTCCTTAGCTTCGAACTACAGATCAATAAGCCTTACCTCCATAGTGGGAAAAATTATGGAATCAATAATTGCTGAGGCAATTCATAGCCATCGTGAAAGGAATAAATTGATTAATGAATCTCAACATGGTTTTACAAAGGGGCATTGCTGCCTTACAAATTTACTAACATTTTTCACTAAGGTATTTGAGGAGGTAGATCATTATAATGAATATGATAAGTGTATACAGACTTCAGTAAAGCTGTCGATAGAGTTCCACATCAGAGGCTATTGATGAAACTTAAGGCACAAGGAATAGGAGAAATTTTTTCCTGGGTAGAGGCGTGGTTGACAAATAGGCAGCAGAGTTTGCATAAAGGGGTAGAAATTAGAATGGGGGGCACGTCACGAGCAGTGTTCCACAGGGGTCAGTGTTGGGCCCTTTGTTGTTCACAATTTACATAAACGACATTGATGAGGGAATCAACAGACACGTAAGAAAATTTGCTTACACCAAAAGAGGCCGTCCAATTCATTCTAATGAGGACATTAGAGCACTCCAGGATAACTTCAATAGACTGATGCAGTGGTTGGAGAAGTGGCAGATGCAGTTTAATATAGACAAATGCAAAGTTCTAAATGTTGGACAGGAAAATAACCATGCCACATACAAACTAAATAAAGCAGATCTTAATATTACTGACTGTGAAAAGGATTTAGGAATTCTGGTTAGCAGTAATGTGAAACCAAGACAACAGTGCATAAGTGTTTGCAATAAAGTTAACAGAATCCTTGGCTTCATATCAAGAAGTATAAATAATAGAAGTCCTCAGGTTGTTCTTCAACTCTGTATATCTTTGGTTAGGCCTCATTTAGATTATGCTGCACAGTTCTGGTCACCGTATTACAGAATGGATATACATGCACTGGAAAATGTACAGAGGAGGATGACAAAGTTGATCCTATGTATCATAAATCTTCCCTACGAGGATAGACTGAGAGGCCTGAATCTGCACACTCTAGAAAGGCATAGAATTAGAGGGGATATGATTGAGGTGCATAAATGGACAATGGGAATAAATAAAGGAGATCTAAGTAGCGTGCTAAAAAATATCTAGCCAAGACAGGACTGCAGCAATGGTTTCAAGTTGGAAAAATTCAGATTCAGTAAGGATACAGGAAAGCACTGGTTTGCTAATAGAGCTGTGGATGAGAGGAACTTACTCCCGAGTACCGTCATAGAAGCTAAGACGTTGTGTAGTTTTAAAAGTAGGTTAGATAAATACATGAGTGGATGTGGGTGGGTGTGAGTTAGACATGACTAGCCTGTGCTAGCAGATTTAATGCCATGCTCCTTCTTAAGAGAATGTGATCTGACCTGACTAGGTTTGGTCATTGGCTTAAACCGGTGGGAGACTTGGATCTGCCTCGCATGGGCCAGCAGGCCTACTGCAGTGTTATATTCTTATGTTTATATATTAACTTTTAATTTTCTTCTTTTACATACCCTACCAAACTCATCCACCAACCTCTTCAACTTCTCTTCAGAAACTCTCAAAAGCAGTGTCATCAGCAAAGAGCAACTGTGACAACTCCCACTTTGTGTTAGATTCTTTATCTTTTAACCTCACATTTCTTGACAATACTCGAGCATTCACTTCTCTTAGAACCACATCTATATATATACTGAACTACCATGGTGACATCACACATCCTTGTTTAAGGCCTACTTTTACTGGGAAATAATCTCCCTCTCTCCTACATACTCTCACAAAAACCTCTTTACCCTTATCTAAATACTGTTCACCTATATGTTTCCCTGCAAACACTTGGTCTACACACTCCCTACCCTTCCTAAAGCCTCCTTGTTCATCTGCTATCCTAGTCTCAGTCTTACTCTCATTTTTTCAATAATAACTATCATACAATGTACCAGTTATACACAACAGACTTATTCCCCTATAATTCTATAGTTTTTGCACTCTCTTTTATCCCCTTTGCCTTTATACAAAGAAACTATGCATGCTCTATGCCAATCCCTAGGTATCTTACCCTCTTCCACATATTTATTAAATAAAAGCATCAACCACTCCAGAACTATATCCCCACCTGCTTTTAACATTTCTATCTTTATCGCATCAATCCCAGCTGCCTTACCCCCTTTCATTCTACCCACCGCCTCACGAACTTCCCCCACACTCACAATTCACTCCTACAAGATGTTGTTCCTCCTTGCCCTATCTTCATCAACATTTAACAATTCCTCAAAATATTCCCTCCATCTGCCCGATACCTCTAACTCTCCATTCAATAGTTCTCCTCTCCTATTTTTAACTTTCAAATCTATTTGTTCCCTAGGTTTCCTCAACTTATTAATCACACTCCAAAACTTTTATTTTCAACAAAATTGTTGATAACATCTCACCCACTCTCTCATTTGCTCTCTTTTTACACTGCTTCACCACTCTCTTAACCTCTCTTCTTCTCTCCATATACTCCTCCCTCCTTGCATCACTTCTACTTTGTAAAAACATCTCATATGCTAACTTTTTCTCTGTAATCTCTTCACATAATTCCACCAATCGCTCTTCTTCCCTCCCACACCCACTTCCTGTAACCACAAACTTCTCCTGAAAACTAACACTACATTCTTAAACCTACCTCATACATGTTCAACCTCCATTACTCTCACTAGCCCATCTATCCTCCAACAGTCGTTTATATCTTACCCTAACTACCTCCTATAGCTTATAAACTTTCACCCCATTCTTACCTGCTTCCATTTTCCTTGTATCCAATAAGAATATAAGAAAGAATCAACACTGCAGCAGGCCTACTGGCCTATACGAGGCAGGTCCAATTCTCCCACCAGCTTAAGACCTAGTGAGGTCAGATACGTCTCTTAAGGGAGGAGCACGGCATCCAACCTAGTAGCACAAGCTAGTCAGGTCCAACTCTCACCCACCCACACACACTCATTTATTTATCCAACCTATTTTTAAAACTAAACAACGTCATAGCGTCTATGACTGTACTCGGGAGTTTGTTCCACTCATCCACAACTCTATTACCAAACCAGTGCTTTCCTATATCCTTCCTGAATCTGAATTTTTCCAATTTAAAGCCATTAATGCGAGCCCTATGTTAGATATTTTTAGCACGTTATTTACATCCCCTTTATTAATTCCTGTTTTTCATTGATACACCTTAATCATATCCCCCCTAATTCTACGCCTTTCTAGAGAGTACAGATTCAGGGACCTCAGTTTATCGTCATAGGAAAGATTTCTGATACATGGGATCAACTTTGTCATCCTCCTTTGTACGTTTTCCAGTGCATTTATATCCATTTTGTAATACTGCGTGGCATAATCTAAATGAGGCTAAACAAAGACATATAGAGTTGAAGACCAACCTGAGGACTTCTATTATTTATACTTCTTGCTATGAAGCCACGGATTCTGTTAGCTTTATTGTGAACACTAATGCACTGTTGTCTTGGTTTTAGGTAACTGCTAACCAGAACTGCTGAATCCTTTTCACAATCCATAATATTAAGATCTACATTTAGTTTATATGTGGCATGGTTATTTTCTTGTCCAACATTTAGAACTTTGCATTTGTCTATATTAAACTGCATCTGCCACTTCTCCGACCATTGCATCAGTCTATTCAAATCATCCTGGAGTGCTCTAATGTCCTCATTAGAATGAATTGGACGGCCTATTTTGGTGTCATCAGCAAATTTGCTTATGTCGCTATTTATTCCCTCATCTATGTCGTGTATGTAAATTGTGAACAACAATGGGCCCAACACTGACCCCTGAGGAACACCGCTTGTGACGTGCCCCCATTCTGATTTCTCCCCATTTATGCAAACTTTCTGTTGCCTATTTGTCAGCCATGCCTCTACCCAGGAAAAAATTTCTCCTCCTATTCCGTGTACCTTAAGTTTCCTCAATAGCCTCTGATGTGGAACTCCATCGAAAGCCTTACTTAAGTCCATATACACATTATCATATGCACTACCATGATCTACCTCCTCAAACACCTTAGTGAAAAATGTTAGTAAATTCGTAAGACAGGAACGCCCCTTTGTAAAACAAGTATTGAGATTCATTAATCAATCTGTGCCTGTCAAGATGGCTACGAATTACTTGGGCAATTATTGATTACATAAATTTTCCCACTATGGAGGTAAGGCTTATTGGTCTATAGTTCGAAGGCAAGGACCTGTCACCTGCCTTGTAAATAGGTATTACATTTGCCATTTTCCACTAATCAGGCACTATGCCAGTTTGTAGTGATATGTTAAAAAGATTAGCCAAAGGTATGCCAAGTTCCTCTTTACATTCCTTTAACACCCTTGCAAACGGTTCATCAGGACCTGGGGATTTGTTAGGTTTTAGTTTCTCTATTTGTCTGAGGACCATGTCACTAGTTACAGCAATCGTGCATAGTTTATTATCGTCCTGTTCTACATAATCTATTATTTCAGGAATATCGCTAGTATTTTCCTGGGTGAAAACTGAGAGAAAGTAGGTATTGAGAATTTCACACATCCTTATCACTGTCAGTGATCTGACCAGAGTTACTCTAAGTGGGCCAATCTTGTCCCTAATCTTACTTCTGTATACCTGAAAGAACCCTTTTGGGTTAGTCTTTGAATCCCCTGCGACCTTAGCCTCATAATCCGTTTTGCTTTTCTTATTCCTTTCGTTATTTCTCTCTTTAATTGAATATACTGATTTCTTAACTGCCCATCCCCTCTTTTGATACGCCTATATATGCCTCTCTTTTGACCAATGAGATGTTTCAATCTATTGTCCATCCATTTGGGATCATTTTTGTTAATCTAATTTCTCTACTCGGAATAAAAGTTGTTTGATATCAGAGGACTACACCTGTGTATATACAATGGCCGACACCTACCTAAGATACTCCTAAGTTGATGGGGATGGTGCCATCTGCTCCAGGGAGATCCATTACATTAACATATACAAAGGTCTGTCATCATGCTACAGGACTGAGGACCCTCGGAGCATGGTAGCAAGAATGCATTTATGTTTCTGATGGAGTTTGCTGGCAAACTCGTTAGGAAAACAAAAGACCCCCAGAGCGACCGGTTTACTTTTCTAGAGAGGAAATGCCCGTATTATCCTAGGCACATGCTTCACCTCTGGAGAGCTACGATAAGTGTTTGAAATACAGGCTTTGTGATGTCATTCAGGGTTTTTTCATTCCTAATGAATGTTATGCAGTAGAGATGAAAATACGATGTAATCAGTCTATCACCCTCGAAGACGTAGTTTTGAGGTGGTCAGTCTTAATTAACAACTTGCCGGTAACATATCCACACTGTACAGGACATCTTCAGTCAATATTATTTTGCCTGACTACTAGTTACGAATGATAAGAGTTGGATTTGAGATTGACCTCAGTAGGTTTACTACACTGCCTCTCAGTGGTTACATTCTTGCTTATTTAGGTGGGCTCCGCCTGTCCTGTCGCCAAGATTATCTGACAGTTTCCATTCAGTCACTTCAGCTTCACAGTTCCAGACTATGGAGCAGAAGTCTTCTCCAGACTGAGGGACTGACCACCTCAAAACTACGTCTTCGAGGGTGATGGACTAATTAAATCGTCTTTACATCTCTACTGCTTTTGCTACCTTCTCTGTATTCGACTAAAGCCAACTGTATAGGCTAAACGTTTTGGAATAGACCCAACTGTCTTAATTATCACAATTGATAGTAACGAATGCCATGACACTCGATGACATCGGATTTCCGAAAGAAAAAGGCGTTAATGTCTTTAGGTGGCACTGAGTCGCAACCGCCTATGCCTCCTCCCAAGGCAGTGTTTGAAAATGCAGATATGAGACCAATCCCTCTAGAATTTTTCACCCATAGATTATAATGCATCTTTCTCGCCAACATTGTAAGGCAAGCACTGCCTAGATTTATGCGAGCTGTGAAGGTTCTCTACACATTCTCCAGGTAAGCAAATTCGCATACCTTCAACGGAACTGTTGGTACAGAAGTATTATAGCCTAGAGAGAACAACTTGAAGAGCATCATAACTAGTTTGGCATCGCTTATTTTGAAGGTTATAGTTATCCAGCCTATCATGTTCCTTGTAGTTGTCATAGTTGTCTTGAAGGTGAGATCCTTTTGACAACCATTCTTAAGTCTCTCACATGTTTTACACTATTAAGTGATTCGAGTTTGTTTTATATTTCGTTTAAATCTTTATTTCCTAAATTATTTAATAAGAAAGTAACTGAAACTTTCTCATTAGCAATTTTGTTATCAGTGGCCCTACCTGCCTGTCTGGACAGTGTTCCGAGGATTATAGTATATTATCAGGTATCTCTTCTCCATTCCATAGAAAACATTGGAAGCGTATCGAGGAGATCCTAGCAGTTCAGTTATTTTATTTTATGCGAGAAGCAACGTATGTACATTTTCCAGCTCTGCTATCACTCCTGCACTGAAAGCCGCTGTGAGGACAGAGCGCTAGAGCTATGAGCACAGAACAATGCTAGAGCTGTGAGCACAGAACAACGCTAGAGCTATGAGCACAGAACAATGCTAGAGCTGTGGAAGCACTACAGACTTGAAAATTTATCATGGACACTGCTGTTCTAGTTGTGAATAATCTTATAATCCACCAATCCTCCCCTTCCCTAGCTTTGCTGTATTTGACTGATGTTCTCTAACTTACATATTCTGACAATTATTGGTACGGCTTTTACCGGTATCTACACTGTATCAGATGGTCTACCTGCGTTCACTATACTGGCCTCATCTGGACTTCATTCTTACTATATCTAAGCTAATAAAATTGATCACCAACGAACATGAATGTTATTTTAATTTCCCCACTGAAAACTTTGTTGACAATTGTTTGCTATGTGTCTTCTACTGAGGCAATCTTCATACTTGTCGTATCGTCTGGTAAGAATAATACTAAGCTGTGGCTAGTGTTTTTATTTACATCTGATATCATAATAAGAAAGAGTATAAGCGCTGGAACCTTGCCATGGGATACTCAGTTTTGTTAGCTAGAAATGCGAATATCCATTTGTCTACTTTTCTCCTTATATCTACTGATTTCATGTTATGGGCTATCACTCCATGGCTAAATTTGTCAAATGTTTTTGGAAACTCCGCTTTTTTTTTTACCCGTGATTTTTATCATGATCTAATATTTGTCTGAGTTATCTTCCTGGCAAATCCATGTTGAATTGGGCCATGTAGGTCGTTCTTTGGAATAAAAATGATAAGTTGGCATCACAGTATCTCTCAAAGTACGATTTTCTGACATCACACTGCACCGTCCTTTGTGAAGAGGGGCCATATCTGAACTTTTTAAGACCTCAAAAATTTCACTTCAGTCTATGCTGCTATCCAAACAACAGCGTTCAAGTTAATGGTATTTTGTGTGAAAATTAAGACACATGTGCAACATCTGGATATCTTTATTGTAGACGTTTCGCCATCCAGTGGCTTTATCAATACAGATTCTAGGACATAATAGGAAGACAGTAGAATTATATACAAAAGATGAGGTAATCAGTTCCTCAGCCTTGGAGTTAGTGTTCACAGCATCGTGGTGGAGGAGAATCTGGAGCAAAGGCAAGAAGACTGGCGGTTACATAGGCGTCAGTGGATGGTATTTTGTTTACAGACAAGACAGTAAACAAACACAAATGCAGTTATTTGGAATCCCATATTGAAGACGATTCGCTCTCACTGTGTGTTTTATCAAAATCGATATATCAACGTAAATAACGTGACCTTTTCCCTCCTGGCCATGACCTCCCACTTCACAAGAAATCAATCACCTGCACCAAAAAATTGAAGACTCCATGAAATAACTGCTCCTGTCCGTCACTTCATGCATCTAACTGAAACTAGTGTCGGTTTCAATTCTTTCTTCTTTGAAGACTCCCTCTTCTAACAGACCTTTGGTAAACCTGTGCATAGTTAATTTTAAGCCAGCCCGTAATGCTATGCATATAAGTGGCTTTGGCATGCTGCTCTTACCTGTATTTTTTTGTACCTCTGTATGTATGCTAAAATTACTAAAAAATTACTAAATAGTACATCTTAAAGCTGAGCAGCGTTCCTCCATCATCCCATCTTCTATTACTTAGCTTCGCTACGTGCACGACATCCCCATCATTACTGCCAGACGTCTCGCTAGCCTCTAACCATTCGGTTTACACTCGAGGATACCAAAGATACCCTCCTCCCTGTCTTACTCTGCATGTCTGGCAACGAACGACGTTTCAAAATGAAAGTGGATCCCGCCACCCAAGATGAACTTCTGCGCTTCTACTCACAAGATGACACCAAGACTAAACACAGAATTATAAAATGAAGTTTACCTATGAGCTCTCTGTATCTGTAGTAATGAAAAACTAATGATTGGCGAAAAGTATATTTGAGGCAATCACTAGTTAGAGGTGAACGGCATACCAAAACCAAGCACCACAGAAGTATACCTGTGTAAAGCAAGAATCATACATAAGCTAACCACTAGTGAGAGGTTAGAATTATACTGAACCTAGTACCACAAAGGCGAGAAATATACATAATAATTTACACCTGGAAAATTCTGGAGGGACTGATCCCAGATCTGCGCATACAAATCACTGTGAGAGCAAAAAACATTCGGTAAACGGTGCAACATCTTCCCTAAGAAAAGCAAAAATGTTGCGAGCACACTGAGAGAAAACACAACGTCAGGGGTTAAAGACTCTTCAACAGCATCCCACCAAACATAAACGGGATTACCAATAGACCATCGCTGTGTTAAAGAGGAAACTGGACAGACACCTAAAGTCAGCACCTGACCAGCCGGGCTGTGGTTCGTACGTCGGATTCCGTGTAGCCAACAGTAACAGCTAGGTTGATCATGCTCTGAGTCACCGTGACGCCTGCTCATGGACCGGGCCACGGGGGCGTTGGCCCCGGAACTCATTCCAGGCAGAGGTGGAAAAGCAGTATACCTAAGCCAAATACTAGTGTGAAGCAAGCAGTATACCTGAACCAAATACTAGTGTGAAGCAAGCAGTATACCTGAACCAAATACTAGTGTGAAGCAAGCAGTATACCTGAACCAAATACTAGTGTGAAGCAAGCAGTATACCTGAACCAAATACTAGTGTGAAGCAAGCAGTATACCTGAGCCAAATACTAGTGTGAAGCAAGCAGTATACCTGAGCCAAATACTAGTGTGAAGCAAGCAGTATACCTAAGCCAAATACTAGTGTCAAGCAAGCAGTATACCTGAACCAAATACTAGTGTGAAGCAAGCAGTATACCTGAACCAAATACTAGTGTGAAGCAAGCAGTATACCTGAACCAAATACTAGTGTGAAGCAAGCAGTATACCTGACCAAATACTAGTGTGAAGCAAGCAGTATACCTGAACCAAATACTAGTGTGAAGCAAGCAGTATACCTGAACCAAATACTAGTGTGAAGCAAGCAGTATACCTGACCAAATACTAGTGTGAAGCAAGCAGTATACCTGAACCAAATACTAGTGAGAAGCAAACAGTATACCTGAGCCAAATACTAGTGAGAAGCAAACAGTATACCTGAGCAAAGTACTAGTGTGAAGAAAGCAGTACACCTGAGCCAAATACTAGTGTGAAGCAAGCAGTATACCTGAACCAAATACTAGTGTGAAGCAAGCAGTATACCTGAACCAAATACTAGTGTGAAGCAAGCAGTATACCTGAACCAAATACTAGTGAGAAGCAAACAGTATACCTGAGCAAAGTACTAGTGTGAAGCAAGCAGTATACCTGAACCAAGTACAATTGTGAAGCAAGCAGTATATCGGAGCCAAATACAATTGTGAAGCAAGCAGCATACCTGAGCCAAGTACTAGTGAGAAGCAAGTAGCATACGTGAACCCAATACTAGTGTGAAGCAAGCAGAATAGCTGACCCAAATGTAGTGTGAAGAAAGCAGTACACCTGAGCCAAGTACTA
>NC_091294.1:53234567-53442067 GCF_038502225.1 Cherax quadricarinatus | reverse complement strand
TACACTACCACCTGTCACACCACCAGTCTCACACCTACATTACCACCAATCTCACATCTACATTACCACCTGTCACACCGCCAGCCTCACACTCACACTACCACCTGTCACACCACCAGCCTCACACTCACACTACCACCTGTCACACCACCAATCTCACACCTACATTACCACCTGTCACACCACCAGTCTCACACTCACACTACCACCTGTCACACCACCAGTCTCACACTACCACCTGTCACACCACCTGTCACACCACCAGTCTCACACTCACACTACCACCTATCACACCACCAGTCTCACACTACCACCTGTCACACCACCAGTCTCACACTACCAGTCTCACACTACCACCTGTCACACCACCAGCCTCACACTCACACTACCACCTATCACACCACCAGTCTCACACTACCACCTGTCACACCACCAGTCTCACACTACCACCTATCACACCACCAGTCTCACACTACCACCTGTCACACCACCAGTCTCACACTACCACCTGTCACACCACCAGCCTCACACTCACACTACCACCTATCACACCACCAGTCTCACACTACCACCTGTCACACCACCAGTCTCACACTACCACCTGTCACACCACCAGCCTCACACTCACACTACCACCTATCACAACACCAGTCTCACACTACCACCTGTCACACCACCAGTCTCACACTACCACCTGTCACACCACCAGTCTCACACTACCACCTGTCACACCACCAGTCTCACACGCACACTATCACATGCCACACACCAGTCTTACAGTCACACTATCACATGCCACACCACCAGTCTTACAGTCACACTATCACATGCCACACCACAGTCTTACATAAGAACATAAGAAAGGAGGAACACTGCAGCAGGCCTGTTGGCCCATACTAGGCAGGTCCTTTACAATTCATCCCACTAACAAACATTTGACCAACCCAATTTTCAATGCTACCCAAGAAATAAGCTCTGATGTGAAAGTCCCACTCAAACCCAACCACTCCCACTCATGTACTTATCCAACCTAAATTTGAAACTACCCAAAGTCCTAGCCTCAATAACCCAACTAGGTAGACTGTTCCACTCATCAACTACCCTATTTCCAAACCAATACTTTCACGACTCCAGGCTGAGGGATATTCCCCAAAACCCCTCCCTCTCACCCCTTTTTTATTTTGCATTGATAATAGGGGGGAAAAACTTTTCCCCAAAAAAAAGATTCCCGGCAAAGTGTCCAAACCTTCAATTTTTGATATAAACCCCCGATCATTTCCCTTACTTACGTTTAGGCACTGCGTTTTGGTTTAAGGTTTCTTCCATAACCCCCCTTTTTCGCAATCTGTAGGGCCAAGTTTCATTATTTAATTTTTGTTCAGGTTAGGGACACCCCCGAGTCAAAACCCCATTTATGCATTGAAGCATTTTCACTTTTCTGACCAAGAGATTTGTCTAAACCCTCCTGAATTTCCCTAACATTCCGGAATAATTATCCTACCTATTTCGTGTACCGGGAATTTGCCATATCACAGTCCCTTCATCAAGATCATTGATATATTATAAACAACAAGGGGCCCAAGACTGATCCTTGGGAACCCCACTTTTTTGATCCCCACGTTTTAACCCCATTTAGGGACACTTCGTTCCGTCTGTGACCATTGATCCAGAGAGCATTGCCCCCAAACCCATGAGCTGCATTTTCTTCAACAGTCTTTTGCGGAACCCTAAAATGCCTTAAAAAACAAGAAAATAATATCAAATTCTTTATCGGGGTAAAAGCCCCAAAAGCTTTTTTGAAGAAAGTTAATAAATTAGTTAGAAAATCCTCGAATCCATGCTGAGTATCATTAATCATGCTTTCGAGATGGTTTTTATAATCTGAGCTAAATTGACAGAAATTTACCTAAAATTTGAGGTCGGGCATTGGGGAATTTGATAAACTTGTCCTCTTTTTTAAAAAAATAGAATTACATTACCCATTTTCACATATAAACCCTACACCGTTTGAAGAGATAAATTAAAATATTAAAGGGTTTCAGATTCTTTTTGCTTTCCCTTTTAGAACCTTAAAAAACCTCACAGACCCTGACTTTTTTTCCCTTTGTATCATCTGTTCACAACCTTTTCACAGTGATTTGGATGTTCATAATTTATTTTCTTCGGGCCCACTATAAAAATTAATTTCCCGGAATATTAAGTTTTCCCAAAAACCGAGAAAATAAAAATTTTAAAAAATAGACATTTCATTCTCTTTTCAGTAAGATCCCCATAGTTTTTTTTAAAGGCCCTACCTTATCTTTTGATTTTATTTCTATATACCTGAAAAATTTTTTGTTAGTTTTAACCCCTAAACTTTAATTTCATAGCCCCTTTTAGTTTTTCTTATCCCTTTAATGTCCTCTTAATGTCAATATACTGTTTCAAAAGATGACCTGCCTTTTATGAAGCCTAAAAATTTCCCTTTTCATGCCCTAGTAGATATTTCACCTATTATTCATCCTTTTTGGGTTATTTATTTGATCTAATTTTTTATGGGGATAAATTTTTTGAGCAGCATTTTTTTGTTCAAAAACTGTCATATTGATAGTTTCCTTTTGTTACCCCAGAAAAGAGATAAGGTTTTTGCCCATCAATCTGTTTGTAAATTAGTTACTGAGTTATCCCCTATCATATTTCCATTAAATTTAAATGAAATTGTTTTTGGGGTCCTGCACCCAGTTCTCTGAAATTTTTAAATTAAAAAGGATTCATTGTTTAGAATAAGCAACAGGTTTTACCCCTTGTGGTTCTGTCACAAACTGCCAAAAAAACTGAACTACTTCTAAGAAGTCAGATTCTAAATTCCCAGTCAAGAAATTTCCAATCAATATGACTGAAAGTCTCCAGAATTAAAATTTATCGGCCATGGCCCAAAATTTCATAAAACATAAGAAAGGAGGAACACTGCAGGAGGCCTTTTGGCCCTACTAGGCAGGCCAAAACATCCACTAACAAAATTTTTGGCCCAACCAATTTTTCAATGCCCCCCAAAAAATAAGCCTGAGGGAAAGTCCCACTCAAACCAACCCTCCCACTCATGTATTATCCAACCTAAATTTGAAACTACCCAAAGTCCCACCCTCAAAAACCCCAACTAGGAACTGTTCCACCTAAACCACCCTTTTTCCCAAACCAATATTTCCATGGCCCCTATCAAAATTTTGGGGGGACGGTAACACCCCTAAAAATTAATTTTTCATGCCTCTGAAAATTCATCCAAACAGATTTGTATTTTTAATTTTTAACCATTTTTTGCAAATTCGGGGATTCGGACATACAATGCCACCCCACCTCCTTCCGATACTTCTATCTATTGGAAAAATTTTAAAAAACCCTGAATTACATTCTGGGGGCATGTCCAATTTTGAATTAAACCACCCCAGTAATGGCAAATACATCTATGTTATTCGCACTAAATATCCAACCTCCATCTTATTCAACGACTATTTGTGTAAAAAAACATTTAAAGACCCCCCTCTTTACCTCCGCCCCCTTTCTGAAATTAAAAAACTTTTTATTCCTTTAATTAGTCCCACTTTCCAATCCACCCCATTTTGCCTATTACTAGTTCCCCTGACTATATTTTTTCCCGACTTCACTTTTTTCCCCAAACCCATACCACTAACTATTCCAGATTAAAGACCAAAGCCCTCTCACTGCGCTGGCCAGTGCTCCCCCCCCACACCAGATAAGTAAACCCCACCCCGGGCATACTTTAAATTTTGAAAGAAGAGGCCCCAGTTGTAAAGAATGTTACCACTTTTTCCCAAGATTTGTCCAGCCAGCAATTGACACCAATTTGGACAACCATTCTTTTCAACCCCTTCCTTAAAAATCCCACATATGACAGGTTTCACCCTTCCTCCAATTATCTCTATTGCTGACCTATACCGCTAATCAGGTCCTCCCCCCAGCCTGCCAACATCGTTGCCTCCAGACGAGACAGATAATGGGATTGCTCCCATTCCTCATGATGTCACCCAGACGGCAATACCCTTTACCCCGCCCCGGGAAAAAAACTTCTGCCCCCTACCCTACCCTTCCTGCCCATCCAGGGATTTAATTCATCCAACAACAATGTTTTTTTTTTTGCCATCCGTGATTTCGGAGGACTCCATTCCCCAGGAGCATTACCCCCTGGCTGGCACCCGGGTTTCTAGGATGTCTCACTAGCCTCCCAATGCTTTTTTGGGTTTGTTGTGGCATTCCGTAGAAACTCTTTCGTGGGAGACCAGAAGGGGGAAATTTTCCCAGTAGTCGTTTCATTTTTTCTCCTCCAACGTTTTTTGATCTTCAGCTTGTTCCATGTGCTGCCACGACCAAACTCCCTAACCTGGGACTCACTCACACCACCGCACACCACCAGTCTCACACTCACACATCACATGCCACCCACCAGTCTTACAGTCACACTATCACATGTCACACCACCGCCACACTCCCCAACCACCGTCACACCACCAGTCTCCAACTCACACTACCACCTGTCACACCACCATTTACACTACACTATCACATGCAGCCACCAGTCTTACACTACACCGTCACAACCAGTAAGAAAAAGAACATAAGAAAGGGAACATGAACAGGCCATACCCATGGAGAGGTCCAGTCCCCGGATTACCAAGACCACCCTGGATTTCCTAATGACCCACCCAGTCTGGTCATCCCCACTCGGGAGGGAGCAGCCCCAGACCCAGCAGCCAATAGTGGGTCCAACTCACACCCACCACCATCGATTTATCAAACCCTTTTTTTAAAAATCACAATGTTTTACCCCTTAAAACTGTACAGGGGAGTTTGCCACTATCCACACCTCTTTATAAACCAATACTTTTATCCTCCTGAATCTGAATTTTTCCAACTTGAAACCATTTTTTAGTCCTGTCTGGCGGGAAAATTTTTCAGCACACTTTTTACATTCCCTTTATTTATTCCGTTTCCATTTATACATTCGATCATTCCCCGAATTTACTCGGAGAGTGCAGATTAGAGCCTTCAGTCTATCCTAAAAGGAAGATTTCGATACATGGGATATTTTTGTCATCCCCCTTTTGTACATTTTCCAACAGATCCTTTCTGAAAGGTGACCAGAACTGGCAATAGTCTAAATGGGGCCCTAACCAAGGATATGGAAATAAGAACAAAGAACATAAGAATGTGGGAACACTGCAGAAGGCCTACGGGCCCATATGGCAGGTCCTATAAAAAGACATCACCTAAAGCTACCAAGAAATAACCCCCCACTTTTGCACCAATCAAAACCCCGCCCTCCCATCAAAATTTGTCCACCTTTTTAGACCCCAAGGGCCTAGCCTCTATCACCCCACTGGGAAGACTGTCCAACATTCAACTCTGTTAGAAAACCCAACTATTTATGTCCTTTAAACTAAAATTTTTCCAACTTAAACCATTTTTCCCGGCACCTTTTGACACCTCAGTAATTTAAATTTTTTTGCCCCATCCACTTATACACTTAATGATTCTCCCCCATTCTACGCCTCCAGAAGGGGGATTTAAGGTTTAAATCATCTTCAAAAGGGGGTTCCTTTAAAAAATCATTTTTATGTGGAAAGACATTATGTCAGTTAGGACATATATTAAAGGAAATGCGCCACGAGTGGCTTTTAGTCCAATAAGAGAAAAAAAAAAACAACCAAAAAAAGGGGGGGGGTGTGAGGGGATGCAGAGGGGGTGTAGTAGTAGTAAAGGGAAATAAGGGGGTGAGGCAGAGAGGACCTGCTGGCATCAAGTAAACCAGTTCCCAGGGTGGGGAAAATCCCTTGCAGTAATTTTAAAAACTTTAAATACGGGTTTTTGCTTTTTAGGTTTCTGAAGAAAAGTGGGTTTTAATGCATTTTCTCCGTCTTGTCGTCTTTAATAACTATTTTGCTTCATTAATTTTAGGGGGTGTCCAACATCGTCTCTATGTTGAAAACGTTTTTGGGGGCATCATTTCGCAAAATTTTTGTTTTTGTTCCTAATGTCCAAAATTCTGGCTTTTCACATATACTTTTCACACCCCCCCATGTGGTAGATTCCTGCAAGGGAATCATTTTTTTTTAAAAAAGGTCCAAAGTAGTTGAAGAGCTGGGTATTTTGCCCGTTTTCTGTCAAACATTTTTTAAACATTAGTGGCAAGTTTAAAAGGGAAAAGATTTAAATTGGGGGTTTTTTTAAATTTTATAGGTTTTCTTGTGAGGACTGTTGCACGCTTCCCAGTCCCATGAAGTGTAGGGGGAAAAGTGAATTAAAAAAGGGTGGTGATGATGTCATTCTTTTCGAGGAACGGACGGAAAATTTTTTCAGAAAAAAGCCAAAACTACCCCCTTTTGTTCTTGTGTCATGGGGAGAGAAGAAATGGGGAAAAATCATTCTTTTAGGTAGGTTTCCGAGACTTTTAAAAAAAAGTTTGTTTCCCCTGTGTAAAAGAAGTCGAGAAAAGGAACGGTTGTCCTTTTTTCCCCCCTAGAGTAAATTTAATAGTAGGCCCAAAATGTTGATGGTGTTGAGAGCCCCGAGCAAGATTTTTTTAAAGACCAAAATATCATCTGCATCGCATCCCAAAAACTGAACAGGGATGTTATTGAGGATCCTCTTTTATTCCAGGTCCTATATATAAATTCAAGAACTACCAAGGGGAAAACCCATGGGTAGTCCGAAGAGGTTTTTTTTGTCCTTTGGGAACCTGAAAAGATAAGAACACAAAGGGACAAGGCTACAAAATTTAAGGACAGGAACTTGCATCATCTTTAATCACCCGGGAAAATCAATGGCTTGATCAATAATTGGGAAAAAACGTCACGCAAAACTTGAAGCTTTTATCACCATGTCGAGATCCCTGATACAGTTAAGGGGGTCACCCCGAACTGTACATGTTCTTTTCCCCATCTTGTTTGGGATCACCAACCATTTCCCCATTTTATTTTTCTTTTTCTGATGTTCTCTAATGAGTCTATGTCCATCTTGAGTAAGGGACCAAACTGAGCAGCATAATCAAAGAGGCCCCACAGGATTTTAAAAGCTGTAAAATAACTTTTTACTTCTTTTTCTTTTATTCGAGATAAACCAAGTAATCTGTTGGCCTTTCAATAAGGGACGCTGTCTTTGGGTTTTGATTTCGCACCCTGACTCCAAGCTTTTACATTCGGACGTTTTTACCACCCCGATTATAGCTTTTAGATTTTTATTACCGAGGGCAAAATTACATTTATCCACATTAAACTTCATCTGCCATTTTTCAGACCAAGACAAATTTTTTCAAATGCCCCGGGGTTCATTGATATCCTCCCCGAGGGAATTTACGGGCCCCCCTTTTTTCATCAGAAACTTACTCATGTCACTAGTAATCCTTCATCAAAAACATTAATGTAAATTATGAAAGAGAGGGGCCCAAAAATGATCCTGTGGAATGCCATAATACAATCCCATTCAGATTTCACCATTAATTTAACCTCTGCCCTTTTCAAGCCATCCCAATCCATGCTAGAATTTTTTTCCTTACAGATCCCCTTTTCAAAAGTCTCTTGGACGATTGCAATTTTAAAAATCCAAAACATACATTTCCCATCACGTCAACTGCCTTTTCATTGAAGAACGCCGAAGTTTTTCCGGAGAACGACCCTCCTAATCCATGCGAGATTCATTTATCGTTATGTTTCAAGGTGACTTTGATAATGTCCATAATTTATTTTTAAAAACTTTCCCACTTTGATGCGTTTTTTGGACGGTAATTTTGAAGGGGGATTATCCCCTGAGAATATAGAAAAACCCTTAATCTTCCAAACTTTAAAACACTGAAGGATGGACGATTGAATACACTCAAAGGGACTAAGCTCCATCTTTATTCTAATACCTTGAAAACAACTATTTGGGGCCGGGGTTATTTTTTTCAGTTTTTAACTGTTTAAAACCATGCCTCTAAAGTAATATTAATAACTTAAATTCATGGGAAATAAAAATTGTTAATTACTGGGAAACTCAAATCTTCCCTGTAAAAAATGACAAAAAAAGCCCAAAAAAGAAAATTTCCAGTTCATTATCCCATTTTATTCAGATTCAGGGGGTCCCTTTTTCCTTCACCTTTGCCATACACTTGAAAGAACCCTTTTTATTGTCCTTTTATTATTAGCACCTAATTTAAGTCAGTTTTCCTTTTTAAACGCTTTTTTCTTTTTCTGAACATACCAAGGTTAACCTCCTCTTTTGATGTGCCTATAAAATTCCCCCTTTCTTTTTTTAATAAAGCTTTAGCCCCCGAACCCATTTGGGATCTATTATTAGACCAATTTTTCTCGGGGGAATTTTATACTTGGGGACTGTGTACATTATTTAAAAAACAATCTAAAAAAAGATCCCTTCATATTCATAATGATTATCCAAAAAATCATTGCAGAAACCAATCAAGATTGAAGATGTTCCCCGTCCATTATAATGCAGAACAAAAAAGGGGTTTTTTCTGTATCATTTTCTTGATTCCCAATGCAAAGTGATGGGGGTGATATTGCCAAGCCCCCGGATCCCCAGATTATTCACAGTGTTTCATTTTTAAAACCAGGCTAGCAAATTTTTACCCTGGTAGGCCAGTTACGTTTTTTTCAGAAAACAGTCCCGAACTGTTTCCCCTAAAATCATGACTCTAGATTACCCAAAAATTCCAGCAATTTTACTAAAAAAAGCCCCTATGACTATGTTATGTGTCCAAAGCCCAAAATTTTTTTGTCCCAAAGAAGTCTCCCTATCGTGATCCAAGCCTGAGGTCGGCATATTACACCTAGAATTAGTTTTTCTTGACCTCCACGAACCTACCCAAACAGACTCTGTTATGTCCATCTATTTTTTTATGTTTTTTTCAAATTAAAATTTTTCTAACAACAATGCAAATCCTCCCCCATTTAAACTATCCACATTGAAAATTAAACCCCGAATATTACACCAGCAGTCATTCCAATTTTTTAAACATACCACGTTTTAGTTAATGCGATGATATGTTCCCGCACATCACCAAATTAGTTCATTTAAATTTTTTTTTGCACTTCGACTTTTCATAAAATACCATCATATGTTTTTTCTCACATTTTTTCCATTCATCTTTTTTTTAAAATTTAAATTACAACCCGAGTTATCCCTGACAGTTATATTGATTCTTAATAACATGTCAATATATCCATACCCTTATTAATCTTTCTAAACCCATACCTCTAACTAATCCTAGTTTAAAGTCCAACAACCCCCTCAACTGAGTTAGCAAGAAAAACCCCCACCCGCCCCGGGGTAAGGGAACCCCCTCCCGGATACATGTCATTTTTGGGATAGAGGTTGTCCCGTTGTCTATGAATGGACTGCATTATCTCAAGTGTTTATCCAGCCAACAATTTTAAAAGCTTGAAACCCTTTTTTAAAAAACTTTCTTCAAAAAACAAAAACACCCCTTTTAAATTCATTGCCCAAATTTCAACTAAACCCATTTACGCTAAAAATTCCCCAGACGAGGCAAAAAAAAGAGATCCCCTTCCCTTCATGATGGTTGGGGTAACAATGTCCTCCATCCCCGCCCAGGGAAAAAACCCTTTTTCTCCTACCCTGTCCTCGCAGAAGTTTTATCCATGTATCTAACCTGGCTATCCCCAAAACAATATTCTTTCCCTTTCCTTTTTTCGTTTCCGGGGGATCCCCGAGTCCCACATTCGCGGGGGCACGAAAGCGCGGAGGTTTTTACAGGAGTTTATTCGCCTTCGCCCAATTCTCGTCCCCCTTGGGCCAGCCACTGACCACGATCCTTCTTTACCTAGACCCAAAAAAGACACTACGAACCCGCTTTCCTCGGTCAACCCCCATTCCATCTTCGCTGCCCCCACCCCTTCCCTTTTGCTGCGGGGTTTCTGATGGAGGGGATCGGGTTTATCCACGGAGCAACAAGACACTTCTTCCCGAGGGCCCGTCACCACTGAGTTAAGACAGGTACCACGAGTTAAGAGGGCACCACTGAGTTAAAACAGGCACCATTTCAAAGGGACCCCTGAATTGAAGAACAACCTGAGGACTTTTATTATTTATACTTCTAGATATGAACCCGAATTCTTTTAGCTTATTGCGAACACTAATGCATTTGTCTTGGTTTTAGGTTACTGCAACCAGAACTCCTAAATCCTTTTCGCAATCGGTAGTATTAAGATCTACATTATTTAGTTTATATGTGGCATGGTTATTTAACTGTCCAACATTTAGAACTGCATTTGTCAATATTAAACTGCATCTGCCACTTCTCCGACCATTGCGTCAGTCTATTCAAATCATCCTGGAGTGCTCTAATGTCCTCATTAGAATAAATTTGGGATGCATTTTGGTGTCATCAGCAAAGTTGCTTATGTTGCTATTTATTCCTCATCTATGTCGTTTATGAAATTGAACAAAACGTGGCCCAACACTGACCCTGAGGAACACCGCTGTGATGTCCCCATTCTGATTCTCCCCATTTATGCAAACTCTCTGCTGTCTATTTGTCACATGCCTACCAGGAAAAATTTCTCCTCTATTCCGTGTGCCTAAGTTTCCTCAATAGCCTCTGGTGGAACTCTATCAAAGCCTTACTGAAGTCCATATACACAATATCATATTCATTCCCATGTCTACCTCCTCAAACACCTTAGTGATTTATTTATAGGGTAGTTGATGGGAACAGTCTACCTAGTTGGGTTATTGAGGCTAGGACTTCGGTAGTTTCAAATTTAGGTTGGATAAGCATGAGTGGGAGGGTTGGTTTTGGGAGTGGGACTTTCACATCAGAGCTTATTTTTGGTAGCATTGAAATTGGGTTGGGCAAATGTTTTGTTAGGGGGATGAATTGTAAAGGACCTGCCTAGTATAGGCCAACGGGCCCCTCCTGCAGTGTTCCCCCTTTCTTATGTTTTTAAAAAAGTTAGTAAATTCTAAGACGGGAACGCCCTTTGTAAAACCGTTTGAGAATCATTAATCAATCTTGCCTGTCAAGATGGCTACATTGCTTCGGCAATTATTGATTCCATAAATTTTCCCACTATGGAGGTAAGGCTTTTGGTCTATAGTTCAAGGCAAGGACCTGTCACCTGCCTTGTAAATAAGTATTACATTTGCCATTTTCCACTAATCAGGCACTATGCCAGTTTGTAGTGATGTGTTAAAAGATTAGCCAAAGGTAAAAAGTTCCTCTTTACATTCCTTTAACCCCCTTTTGCAAACAGTTCATCAGGACCCGGGATTTGTTAGGTTTTAGTTCCTCTATTTGTCTGAGGACCACATCACTAGTTACGCAATCGTACATAGTTTATCACCCTTTTTCTCGAATCTATTATTTCAGGAATTGCTAGTATTTTCCTGGGTGAAAACTGAGGGGGAAAGTAGGTATTTAGAATTTCACACATATCCTTATCACTGTCAGTGATCTGACCAGAGTTATCTTAAGTGGAATTTTTGTCCCTAATCTTACTTCTGTATACCTGAAAGAACCCTTTTGGGTTGCTTTGAATACCTAGACCTCAGCCTCATAATCTCTTTTTGCTTTTCTTATTCCCTTTTTTTATTTCTCTCTTTTAAATTTAATATATTGATTTCTTAACTGCCCATCCCCTCTTTTTGATACGCCTATATATGCCTCGTTTTGACCAATGAGATGTTTTAATCTATTGTTCATCCATTTGGGATCATTTTTGTTAGATCTAATTTCCCTACGAACAAAATTTGTCTGGGCAGCTGAAGTCTGCTCTGAAAACGTCATATTGGCAACCAAGATCACCTACCTGACCCATAGTTAGGACATTCCAATTTAGCCCACCATAATTTTTCAGTCCCATGAAGTCCCAGCAAAATCTGGGACAGAGATTTGATTGCAGTTATCTGGGTGATTCCATGATATATTGAAACTAAGTGATTTTTTGATCACTTTCCCAACTCATCATTAACCTCAAGATTATTAATTAGTGAATCTTTGTTGGCAAGAACCAAGTCAAGCAGATTGTTTCCCCTAGTTGGTTCTGTCACAACCTTTCTAAAAAGCAATCCTGAACCGATCAAGAAAGTCACTAGACTCAAGATTTCCTGTCATATTGTTCCAATCAATTTGTCTAAAAGTTAAAATCTCCATTATCACAACATTTTCACATCTAGATGCCTTATGAATTTCGTCCCTTAACAGCTTACTGCACTCCTTATCAAGGTTTGGGGGCCTATAAATCACACCCAAAATTAATTTGTCACGACCCTCGAGAAACTGAAGCCAAACCGATTCTGTTTTCGATGTTTCTAATCTTATATCATGTCTAAGACAACAATTTAAATTTTCTCTGACGTACATCGCCACACCACCACCCTTCCTGTCGACCCTATCAGTGTGGAATAGTTTATAACCCTGTATGTTACATTCAGAAGGCATTTCTCTATCTTTCAGGTTGAACCAGGTCTCTGTTATACCAATAATATCTATATTACCTACACTTGCAAGTAATTTTAGCTCATCTATCTTATTTCTTAGACTCCTACTATTTGTATAGTAAATCTTAAGGGAGCTAGTCACTCGTTGCCCTCTGCTGTCTCTCTTTGTTTGTTGATCAATTGATTTGCCATTAGAAGCAACTTTATTTTGAATATTGTCTTTTAAACATATTCCTGAGGTATCCCGATAATAACTGCTGTTTTTAACCCTAATGCTGCAGCCTGATTGTTTCCCACAAACACTCACACTACCACGTGTCACACCACCAGTCTTACACTCACACCACCAGTCTCCCTCACACTACCACCTGTCACACCACCAGTCTTACACTCACACCTATCACACAACCAGTCTCCCTCACACTACCACCTGTCACACCACCAGTCTTACACTCACACCTGTCACACCACCAGTCTTACACTCACACTACCACCTGTCACACCACCAGTCTTACACTCACACCTGTCACACCACCAGTCTCACTCACACTACCACCTGTCACACTACCAGTCTTACACTCACACTATCACATGTCACACCACCAGTCCCACACCTACGCTTACAGTGCCTAAATATGTACTCTTAGTAGCTCAACAAAATATATTAATTGTACCTCAAATATCCTATGAAGATGGAGTCTGGTCACGAATTAATAAAACCCACAGATATAGAAGGCCATCCTCTAACAGTCAATATTTCCATGTTCTTAATGCAGTCAAATGGATGACTACTCACAAGCCTTAACAGTGACTATTTGAATATTTTATGTTACTCTCGGTGGGCTCCCATATTTTTTTTTTTTGTTTGCATTTCACATTTTTTAATCTATTTTATCTTTTGTTTCATTTATTGGCATATTGTTATGTTCACAGTTAATTGAAAGACGATAATCTCACTAAACCTAATCAAACTTAAATGACAAAAATCGATAATTTTGCTAAATAAGGACAGAGTCAGTCATGACATAGCAAACTTCAAGCTGATATAAAGAAAATCTTCACGAGGGCCACTGACAGCAATATAGTGTTGAATGAGGACAAGTTTCAATGACTGGGTTATGGAAAGATTGAGGAAATAAAGATTGCAACAGAGATAACAAACTCGAACCACTCAATAGAGCTTAAGACTAATGCAAGAGATCTGGGAGTGGTTATGTCAGAGTAGCTCGTCGTCATAGATCATAATAGTGACACTATCACAATAACAAGGAAAATGTTAAGTTGGATAACTAGAACCTTCAAACCAAGGGATGCCCAAGTACCCTTTTCTTTCTACTCTGAAATACTCCTGTACTCTAAGATCAAGATCGAGAGAGTATAGGCAAGACCCTTGTGGGGTGAGCGGGGAAGTGGAAGAGTAAGCTAGAGAGAGGAAAAGTTGTGTGTGAGAGGGATAGTACCCAGTAGCTAAAACGATAGTGGTACAGGAGACTGGTCTTGGCAAGGAGGACTGATAAGGCATACGGGCAGGCGAATGCCGATACGCACCTGTGAAAGGTACCTGCGAGAAAAACCAAGGTGGGGTAAGGGGATATGGAAGGGAGTTTTAAAAAGGCGCGTCTTTCAAGGTACATGTCTTTTAAGGGTCCTCGCCTCTTAAGACAGGTTAGTGCGAGCAAATTTATTTATAAAGAGGATTTGGAGCAGGAGCCAGCAGGGAGCAGAATAGGTTGTGTTGGTTGGCAGGTCTGAGAACGTCTTTGTCGAGGTGAGTGGTCTAGTTTGTCGGTGAGCGTCTTCCAGTACACTTTGAGCGCCGGGATGTTTGATTGGTCATGGAATGACTCGCTTATAACAAAGTCTTCCCAGCTGACATCAAACACCCATCGCAAAGCCTTGTTCTGGATACGCTGTAGTCTGAGGTTGTTGGTCTTAGCTGCAAGAGAGAGGGCTAAAGGGCAGTAATTAATCAGAGGACGTATTATTTTTATAGAGGTGTAGTTTGGTGCGCTGTGAGGCTTGCCGTAGTTTATAGAGGCCGGTAAGGACTTTTCTTGCTATGGCTTGCTTTGAGTTAATGTTTCTGTGTATACGAAGGTGGTGGTCTAGAGTGACCACAAGGACAGTGGTAGATTTTGTGACTGGGAAGAATGTACGGGTGCCAGCTGTTCTAAGATCGACAGATGGTGGGGGATCAATTTTCCTGTAATGATGCTGGATTTTTTAGCATTGGATTTGATCCTCCACTCAATGCAGGCGAAACTGCAGACCTAAAGAATTTGTACAGCGCCTTCACTACCCGCATAAATCTAGTCAATGCATCTGGAAATCCCTCGATCTGTACTCCTTTGAAAATAAGATATTAATGTTTTCTACCCAATAATTAATGCCTCATCTTATCAATGAATATTAATCCTGATATATTTCTTACCAAGGATGGCGCTCAAAAAGTTCCCGCTATTAAGGTGAAAATTTTAAAATTTAGTGAAACTTAAAAACTTGGAACCACAGAAGTTGGAGCAATGACTGAAAAATAACTCTTCGGGAAGTCTTGAATCTTTCACTGTTAACTGGCTTTATTAAAAGCTTAGCTTTCACTTTCAGCTAAATAAATTTTAAGCTGTGAATTTTATTAAAGTGGTTTCTATGTAACAACTAGAAAATGCCTCTTCTGGTCTCCTTAAGATGTCTATAATTTGGACACTGTATGTACCAATTTCCAATTTTACAGAATACTTATCAAATTTATTTTTTCTTAAATACAAAAGCAAATAATTCTTCTTGGAGGATTGTAGATAATTTTAAACAGGACTGCAAAATGATTTTGAATGGCATCAATCTTTAATCCTTGATTCATGTACTAACACAGGTGAATTTTTGGGGGGTTTAGGACGTAGGCGCAAATTTTGTTAAGATTCTATTCAATACCTGGAGAATGCCTCTGCGGGTTAGCTTTAAACTTTCAGTGCTGATGTGTGTGCTCAAAAGAAGCTTTGCCTTTATTTTAGATTGTGAGTTTTAATGTGCCAATTTTAATCAAATCGGTCTGAGAAATAACTGGAAAATGTGTCTTTTGATGAGAAACAAGTCACATAATATACAACCTTCTGTGCTGGCGGATTTTAAGGTACTGGTTTACTGAGATAAGAAGAGAATGCCTCCTCAGTTTGGTTTGAAAGATAGACTTTCGTACTGGAATTTTTTAATTAGTTTTGGGCTGTGTACGTCCTAACGTGCTCTTTTTAATTTAAGAAATTGGGATACTAGTATCCATACAATAACTTGTAAATACCTCTTCTGATTCGCTTCAAATCTTGAATGCTGGTTATTATTTAGTTGCACTAGAAACTTATGCTGGACTCTGCACTATTTATTTTGTACGCACTGACGTAGAGGGGCTGGGTTATTCAATACAAGAATACCTTCCTTAGATCGTGCTGCAACATAAATATATCTAGTTAACCTTGACTTTTCAAATGTTTACATTTATGAGATGGAGTGAGGTAGTGCACAACTAAATACTGGGAAAAACACAAAGCAAAAACAGATCTTTGACTGCCATGTTTCCCCTATACATACAGTATTTTCTACCAGTTCCACTAAGTATTTGCCAATGACGTGGATTTCCTACCCAGCCCCAAAATACTAGTATGCATCACGGCTTTTCTAGGCTTTCCCATACCTTTCAGTGTAGGGAGAAAGAAATAAAAAATAACAATGCTGTATGTATACACACTATGATGAAATTGACACAATGTGCGGGTTATGGTATTTTTTGGAAGACTTTATTAATTTGTGAATTAATAGTTTCTAGTAAGCGAAACATATCATTATCACCAGGAAGAGATAATGTTCACTAAGTAATGATAGAAAATCACACTTTTATCATATACACTTATCAATAAAAGTTTGCAGGTAATCGCATCCAATATGGATGACAAGTGTGAATCAGGCGACTTTAGCGAGATAACTGCTAACTCTTAATAGCACCACACTATCCTAAGCAACAGTTGAAATTCTGGGTGTTTACTAACAGTAGATTTTCTCAAATAAAATGTTTAGCCATTTGTTTTTAACAGCAAATTTCATATTAAACTTGGGTTATGTTAGGTATGGTTAGTCTAGAGGGCTGGTACAATCAAAATAATTTATATATATATATATATATATATATATATATATATATATATATATATATATATATATATATATATATATATATATCAGCTGGAGGCAAATAAATTGTAATACATATGAATAACAAGACAATAGAAAGGGAAAGAGGAAACTCATGGTTCACTGTCTTTTTCTCCTCACCTGCATTGCAATCTTATTTTTGCCCTTGAAGTTATATTATAGTTGACTAATTTTGATATACAATAATCTAGGCTAACTAAACCTAACCCAACCATAAACAATATAGAGGAAACTGCTTATAAATCCATGCATGAAAACAGACTTCATAATCAGTAGGAATTCTGACTGTGGCTTATGATGAAGTGTTACACCTTCACAACACCTGTAACACTAGTTTCAATTGTGTTACACCTTCCCAACACCTGTAACACTAGTTTCAGTTGTGTTACACCTTCACAACACCTGTAACACTAGTTTCAGTTGTGTTACACCTTCACAACACCTGTAACACTAGTTTCAGTTGTGTTACACCTTCACAACACCTGTAACACTAGTTTCAGTTGTGTTACACCTTCCCAACACCTGTAACACTAGTCTCAGTTGTGTTACACCTTCCCAACACCTGTAACACTAGTTTCAGTTGTGTTACACCTTCCCAACCTGTAATACTAGTCTCAGTTGTGTTACACCTTCCCAACACCTGTAACACTAGTCTCAGTTGTGTTACACCTTCCCAACACCTGTAACACTAGTTTCAGTTGTGTTACACCTTCCCAACCTGTAATACTAGTCTCAGTTGTGTTACACCTTCCCAACACCTGTAACACTAGTCTCAGTTGTGTTACACCTTCCCAACACCTGTAACACTAGTTTCAGTTGTGTTACACCTTCCCAACCTGTAATACTAGTCTCAGTTGTGTTACACCTTCCCAACACCTGTAACACTAGTTTCAGGTGTGTTACACCTTCACAACACCTGTAACACTAGTCTCAGTTGTGTTACACCTTCCCAACACCTGTAACACTAATTTCAGTTGTGTTACACCTTCACAACACCTTTAACACTAGTTTCAGTTGTGTTACACCTTCACAACACCTGTAACACTAGTCTCAGTTGTTACACCTTCACAACACCTGTAACACTAGTCTCAGTTGTGTTGCACCTTCACAACACCTGTTACACTTTCACAACACCTGTATCACCTTCACAACACCTGTAACACCTTCACAACACCTGCTACACCTTCACAACACCTGTAACACCTTCACAACACCTGTAACACCTTCACAACACCTGTAACACCTTCATAACACCTGTAACACCTTCACAACACCTGTAACACCTTCACAACACCTGTTACACCTTCACAACACCTGTAACACCTTCACAACACCTGTAACACCTTCACAACACCTGTAACACCTTCACAGCACCTGTAACACCTTCACAACACCTGTAACACCTTCATAACACCTGTAACACCTTCACAACACCTGTAACACTTCATAACACCTGTAACACCTGTATCACCTTCACAACACCTGTTACACCTTCACAACGCCTGTTACACCTTCATAACACCTGTAACACCATCACAACACCTGTAACACCTTCACGACACCTGTAACACCTTCACAACACCTGTAACACCTTCACAACACCTGTAACACCTTCACAACACCTGTATCACCTTCACAACACCTGTTACACCTTCACAACACCTGTATCACCTTCACAACACCTGTAACACCTTCACAACACCTGTAACACCTTCACAACACCTGTAACCCCTTAACAACACCTGCAACACCTTCACAACACCTGTTACACCTTCACAACACCTGTAACACCTTCACAACACCTGTTACACCTTCACAACACCTGTAACACCTTCACAACACCTGTAACACCTTCACAACACCTGCAACACCTACAACACAATGTTGTCCGGCAGGAACACCACTGCTTCTTCGTCTAACACGGTGATTATAATTACAAAAAGGTAATAGTACAATACCTGTGAGTTCTCTGCAACACCTGCACTGGCTTACTGCTCTTACCTATCAAAGAAAAAAAAATATCACTTAACACAAGGCAAGTGTTTACACAAGACAAAGATATATTTTTTCATTTGTGTTAATGTATAAATTAATAATTTTGTACCAGAACCTTAGAAAACTTACTTAACCTTAATATAACAAGCACAATTTAATTTAGCCTAATCCAACTATATATTTTAGATAAGTTTACGATAATTTAATAAACAATCACAATGAAATATACATTTTTCGTTAGGTTCAGAATGATTTTTGCGAAATTACTGCAACAGAAGTTTTTGCTTGCCTTATTCGGCAAGAAGAGTGTTGCTAGTTAATCCAAAATCGCAAGTTTTACCTATTCGGCACGACATAAGTAGAGGAATTATTTACAAACATTATCACTCAGGAGGTGCAGGATTCGAACCTGTACACACTGTATCGTAGTACACAGTGCATCAATATTAAGAGCATCAACACACGTACACCAGAACATCAATAAGAGCATCAACACACGTACACCAGAACATCAATAAGAGCATCAACACACGTACACCAAAACATCAATAAGAGCATCAACACACGTACACCAGAACATCAATAAGAGCATCAACACACGTACACTAGAACATCAATAAGAGCATCAACACACGTACACCAGAACATCAATAAGAGCATCAACACACGTACACTAGAACATCAATAAGAGCATCAACACACGTACACTAGAACATCAATAAAAGCATCAACACACGTACACCAGAACATCAATAAGAGCATCAACACACGTACACTAGAACATCAATAAGAGCATCAACACACGTACACCAGAACATCAATAAAAGCATCAACACACGTACACTAGAACATCAATAAGAGCATCAACACACGTACACCAGAACATCAATAAAAGCATCAACACACGTACACCAGAACATCAATAAGAGCATCAACACACGTACACCAGAACATCAATAAGAGCATCAACACACGTACACCAGAACATCAATAAGAGCATCAACACACGTACACCAGATCAATAAAAGCATCAACACACGTACACCAGAACATCAATAAGAGCATCAACACACGTACACCAGAACATCAATAAGAGCATCAACACACGTACACCAGAACATCAATAAGAGCATCAACACACGTACACCAGAACATCAACTCATCATACTGCTCCCTCAGAGTCACTCTCTGCAGGAATGTAATTACCTCGTCACTCCGCTGAGGAATGTTGTAGGCGCAGAAGGCAGGGTGAGGACGGCAGGGGAAGGCAGAAGGCAGTGCGAGAAGGGCAGAGGAAGGCAGGGGGAGAGGGGCAGGGTGAGGAGGGCAAAGAAGGCAGAGGGAGATGGGTGGGGGAAGGCAGGGAGGAGGGCAGAGAAGGAAGAGGGAGAAGGGCAGGGAAGGCAGGGTGAGAAGGGCAGGGAAGGCAGGGTGAGAAGGGCAGGGGACGGCAAGGTGAGAAGGGCTGGGGACGGCAGGGGTGAGAAGGGCTGGGGAAGGCAGAGGTGAGAAGGGCTGGGGAAGGCAAGGTACTACAGGGTGAGGAGGCCAAGGGAAGGCAGAGTGAGAAGGGCAGGGAAAGGCAGGGTGAGAAGGACAGAGAAAGGCAGGGTGAGCAGGGCTGGGAAGGCTGGGTGAGGTGGTCAGGGAAAGGCTTGAGAAGGCAGGGTGAGAAGTGATAAGAGATGAGAAGAGTTGGGGGAAGATAAGAGATGAGAAGAGCTGGGGAGGATAAGAGATGAGAAGGGCTGAGGAGGATAAGAGATGAGAAGGGCTGGGGAGGAAAAGAGATGAGAAGGGCTGAGGAAGATAAGAGATGAGAAGGGCTGAGGAGGATAAGAGATGAGAAGGGCTGAGGAGGATAAGAGATGAGAAGGGCTGGGGAGGATAAGGGATGAGAAGGGCTGGGGAAGATAAGGGATGAGAAGGACTGGGGAGTATAAGAGATGAGAAGGGCTGGGGAGGATAAGGGATGAGAAGGGCTGAGATGAGAAGAGCTGGGGAGGATAAGGGACGAGAAGGGCTGGGGAGGATAAGGGATGAGAAGGGCTGGGGAGGATAAAGGATGAGAAGAGCTGGGGAGGATAAGGGATGAGAAGGGCTGGGGAGGATAAGGGATGAGAAGCGCTGGGGAGGATAAAGGATGAGAAGAGCTGGGGAGGATAAAGGATGAGAAGAGCTGGGGAGGATAAGGGATGAGAAGGGCTGGGGAGGATAAGGGATGAGAAGGGCTGGGGAGGATAAGGGATGAGAAGGGCTGGGGAGGATAAGGGATGAGAAGGGCTGGGGAGGATAAGGGATGAGAAGGGCTGGGGAGGATAAGGGATGAGAAGGGCTGGGGAGGATAAGGGATGAGAAGTGCTGGGGAGGATAAGGGATGAGAAGGGCTGGGGAGGATAAGGGATGAGAAGGGCTGGGGAGGATAAGGGATGAGAAGGGCTGGGGAGGATAAGGGATGAGAAGGGCTGGGGAGGATATGGGTTGTGATGGGCTGGGGAGGATAAGGGATGAGAAGGGCTGGGGAGGATAAGGGATGAGAAGTGCTGGGGAGGATAAGGGATGAGAAGGGCTGGGGAGGATAAGGGATGAGAAGGGCGGGGGAAAGGGGAGATACAATTTTTCTTATTGATCAAAGTTGGAGAGAGCAATGTACTGCTGCTCTAAGTGAGAGTTACACAGTAAGACATCACACTGGTTTCTCAAGTCTTGTTTTGAAAGTTCTAGTTATTCACCTAATCAATTTTCTTATAGTAGTGATACCAACATTATCTCTCCCAGGTCTCTCACTACTGATCGGAGTGGAGGAGACAAGGAGCAGTGGTAGCAGTAATAGTAGTTGGGGAAGAGGATGAAGGTAGGAGGGGAAAGAATGAAGGAAGGAGTGAGGTAAGGTGCATAAGGGGAATTACCAATAAGCCCCTGGCTGCATTCGAGAGGGAGCTGGACAGATACTAAAGTCGGTGCCGGATCAGCCAGGCTGTGGTTCGTACGATGGACCACGTACGGCCAGCAGTAACAGCCTGGTAGATCAGGCCCTGATTCACCGGGAGGCCTCGTTGGGGACCGCGCCGCGGGGGCGTTGATCCCCGGAATGCCCTGCAGGTAGAAGTGGGATGGTGAAGAGAGGGAGGGATGGAGTGAAGAGAGAGGAAGGAGGGAGGAGTGAAGGGAGAGGGAGGGGGAGAGGGAGGGGGAGAGGGAGGGGGAGAGGGAGGGGGAGAGGGAGGGGGAGGGGGAAGGAGGGAGGAGTGATGGGAGGGGGAGGGGGGAGGGGAGAGGGAGGGGGAGGGGGAGGGGAGAGGGAGGGGAGAGGGAGAGGGAGGGGGAGGGGAGAGGGAGGGGGAGGGGAGAGGGAGGGGGAGGGGGAAGGAGGGAGGGGAATACTTTTATACCTTTCATATACTTTTGATGAGTTTCCAGAGTCTTTCTACTCCCGGAGGCCGGCCATGGGCCAGGCTCGTCTGGTGCTTAAACAGGTAGAGGGGAGGAGATACCTGGAGTCTACCTGAAGGGTAATCCAGAGATCAATACCCCCGCGACCCGGTCCACGACCAGGCCTCTCGGTGGATCAGAACCTGATCAACCAGACTGTTACTGCTGGATGCATGTAGTCCAACGTACGAACCACAGCCCGGCTGATCCGGCACCGACTTTAAGTATCTGTCCAGCTCCTTCTTGAAAGAAGCCAGGGGCCTATTGGTAATGCCTCTTATGTATGGTGGGAGGCTGTTGAAGTCTTGGGCTCCGGACATTTATGGTGTTTCCTCTTAGTGTACCAATGTACTTATCATTAGGGGTGTTGCACCGCCTGCCCAGTCTTTTACTTTCGTAGGGAGTGCTTTCTGTGTGCAGATTTGGGACCATTCCTTCTAGGATTTTCCAAGTGCAGATTGTGATATATCTCTCGCCTGCGTTCTAGGGAGTACAATTCAAGTGTTTCCAAGCGTTCCCCTTAGTTGAGGTGTTTGACAGAACTCATTTGTGCAGTAAAGTTTCTCTGTACACTCTCTAGACCTGCAATTTCACCTGCTTTGAGCGGAGTTTGTAGTATACCTAGTTCTAGTTATTATCTCCTCCAGTTTTCCATATCGGGGTAGTTGGAATTTGTCTTCATTTAATATCATACTGTTTTCCGTTGCCCATTAGAAAACTTGGTTTATATCTTCCTGGAGGTTAATTATGTCTTCAATAGATGACAGTCCAATGCAGATCCTAGTATCGTCTGCAAATGACACGGTGCTGTGGATTACATCTCTGTCTATTCTGATATGAGGATGAGAAACAGGAAGGGGGCGAGTACTGTGCCTTGTGGAACAGAGCTTTTCACTATGGCAGCTTCTGATTTAACTCTGTTGACCACTCCCAGTAGTGGTCAACACATTGGTTAGAAAGTTGAATTTGTCAGAAAGTTCGAATTGGTTAGAAAATTCCATTGGTTAGAAAGTTGAAGATCCATCTCCCCACTTTGCCAGTTATTCCTTTAGCAAGTATTTTGTGCGCTATTATGCCATGATCGCACTTGTCAAAGGCTTTTGCAAAGTCTGTGTATATTACATCTGCTTTCTGCTTTTCTTGCAGTGCATCCAAGACCATATCATAGTGATCCAATAGTTGCGAAAGGCAGGAGCGACCCGCTCTAAACCCATGTTGCCCGGGATTATACAGTTGTTGGGAGTCCAAGTGGTTTATTATCCTGCTTCTTAGAAAACTTTCAAAGATTTTTATGTGGGACGTTAGAGCTATTGGTCTATAGTTAAGGGGGTCATGAGGGGAGGGGAGGGTAAGGGGGTAGATGGGAGGGGAACGAGGAAGTGAAGGGAAAGGAGAGGTGAGGGAAAGGAGTCAGGCTTGAAGGGAGGGGGGTTAGGAGAGAGTGGAAGGTAAAGAGGGAGGAGAGATGCGAGTAGGTGGGATAGATGAGGTAGGGAGGGAAGGGGAATGACGAAGGGATGTTGGAGGGATGTTGGAGGAATGTTGTCGGTAGGGAATGGAGGGAAGAGAAATAAGAACACTGCAGCAGGCGTACTGGCCAATGCGAGGCACGTCCAAGTCTCCCACCGGCTTAAGCCAATGTCCTAACCTAGTTAGGTCAGGTCACATTCACTTAAGGAAGGAGCACGGCATCTGACCTAGTAGCACAAACTAGTCAGGTCCAACTCACACCCACCCACACGCACTCATGTATTTACCTAACCTTTTTTAAAACTACACATCGTTTAACCCCTATAACTATACTTGGGAGATTGTTCCACTCATCCACAACTCTATTACCAAACCAGTGCTTCCCTATATCCTTCCTGAATCTCAATTTTTCCAACTTTAAGCCATTGCTACGAGTCCTGTCTACCTGGAGGGCATTCCGGGGATCAACGTCCCCGCGACACGGTCCACAAGGCCTCTCGGTGGATCAGAGCCTGATCAACGAGGCTGTTACTGCTGGTCGCACGCAATCCAACGTACGAACCACAGCCCGGCAGATCCGGCACCGTCTTTAGGTATCTGTCCAGCTCTGTCTAGGCTAGATATATTTAGTACGCTATTTACAACCGCTTTATTTATTCCTGTTTTCCATTTATACACTTCAATCATATCCCCCCTAATTCTACGCCTTTCTACAGAATGCAGATTGAGCACCCTCAGTCTGTCCTCACAGGGAAGATTTCTGATACATGGGATCAACTTTGTCATCCTCCTTTGTACGTTTTCCAGAGCATTTATATCCATTCTGTAATACGGTGACGAAAACTGTGCAGCATCGTCTAGTTGAGACCTAACCAAGGATATGTACAGTTGAAGAACAACCTGAGGACTCCTATTATTCATGCCTGTTGATATGAAGCCAAGGATTCTGCTCGCTTTATTGCAAACACTTATGCACTGTTGTCTTGGTTTCAGATTACTGCTAACCAGAACTCCCAAATCCTTTTTGCAATCGGTAATATTAAGATCTACATTTTTTAGTTTATATGTGACATGGTTATTTTCCTGTCCAATGTTAGTCTATATTAAACTGCATCTGCGACCACTGCATCAGTCTATTCAAATCTTTCTGGAGTGCTCTAATGTCCTCGCCAGAATGAATTGGACGGCCTAGTATGGTGTCAACAAATTCTCTTATGTCGCTATCTATTCCCTCATCTATGTCGTTTATGTGAGAGTAAGACACATGTGCGACATCTGGGTATCTTTATTGTAGACGTTTCGCCATCCAGTGGCTTTATCAATACAAATTCTAGGACATAACTTGAAGACAGTAGAACTATGTACAGAAGATGAGGTAATCAGTCCCTCAACCTAGGAGTAGGTGCGAACAGCACCATAGTCGTGGAGATTCTGAGGTGCTGTTCGCACCTACTCCTAGGTTGAGGGACTGATTACCTCATCTTCTGTACATAGTTCTACTGTCTTCAAGTTATGTCCTAGAATTTGTATTGATAAAGCCACTGGATGGCGAAACGTCTACAATAAAGATACCCAGATGTTGCACATGTGTCTTACTCTCATCTTGTCGGTATTATATACCATTCGTACACAACATGTCGTTTATGTAGATCGTGAACAACAAGGGGCCCAACACTGACCCCTGTCGAACACCGCTCTTGACGCTTCCCCCATTCTGATTTCTCCTCATTTAATGCAAACTCTCTGCTGCCCATTTGTCAACTATCCCTCTATCCAGGAAAAAATTTGGTTTAGAAAGACACGTAAGCAAACACTATAACATATTTATTAGAAAACGTTTCGGTCCTGGGACCTTGATCACTTCTAACATACAGAGGTAGAAAGACATTATATATATAGGCGGAGAGTGAGATGTGACGCACGTGCGTCACATCTCACTCTCCGCCTATATATATAATGTCTTTCTACCTCTGTATGTTAGAAGTGATCAAGGTCCCAGGACCGAAACGTTTTCTAATAAATATGTTATAGTGTTTGCTTACGTGTCTTTCTAAACCAACTTGTCGGTATTTATTACCAAGGTTTATACCAGGAAAAAATTTCTCATCCTATTTTTTTCCTGGATAGAGGGGAGGGGAGGGGAGGGGAGGGGAGGGGAGGGGAGGGGAGGTGGGAAGAGAAATGTCCCCTGCACCCCAACTCCATGGGAGTTTTTTTTTATATTTTATTTTTTTATTTATTTTATTTTATTTAACGAAGGTAGGTGGAGAAGGGGTGTGGCAGCGACGAGGTGAAATGGAGAGGGGGTGGGGCATAGACGAGGGCAGGTGGTGAGGGGGTGGGGCAGACGAGGCTAGGTGAAGATGGGTTTGGCAGAGACGAGGTGAGGTGGAGAGGTGCGGCAGAGACGAGGTGAGGTGGAGAGGGGGTGGGGCAGAGACGGGGAAGGATGGAGAGAACGGAACTAGGATGGAGGGAGAGTGAAAAATAGGGTTTAGGGAGAAGTGGTGGCGGGGAGGAATTGATGGGGAGGAGTGGTTGTGGGGAGGAGTAGTTGTGGGGAGGAGTAGTGGTGGGAAGTGTGGTAGTGGGTAGGAGTGGAGGGGAGGTGTGGTAGTGGGTAGGAGTGGAGGAGTGGTGGTGGGGAGGAGTGGTAATGGGAAGGAGTGGCGGAGGGAAGGGGTAGTGGAGGGGAGGAGTGGTGGAGGGAAGGAGTGGTGGTGGAGGGGAGTGACAGTGGGAAGGAGTGACAGTGGGGAGGAGTGGCAGTGGGAAGGAGTGGCACTGGGAAAGAGTGGAGGGGAGGATAGGTGAAGGGGAGGAGAGGTGGAGGGGAGGAAAGGTGGAGGAGAGGAGCGGAAGTGGGGAGGAGTGGAGGAGTGGTAGTGAGGAGTGGTGATGGGAGGAGTGGTAGTGGGAAGGAGTTGTGGAGGGGAGGAGTGGTAAAGGGGAGGAGTGGTAGTGGGAAGGAGTGGTGTTGGGGAGGAGTGGTAATGGGGAGGAGTGGTAATGGGGAGGAGTGGTAGTGGGAAAAAGTGGTGGAAGGGAGGAGTGGTAATGGGAAGGAGGGGTGGAGGGGACGGGTAGTGGAGGGGAGGGGTGGCAGTGGTAAGGAGTGGCAGTGGTAAGGAGTGGTAATGGGAGGGAGTGGTAGTGGGAGAGTAGTGGGAGTGGAGGAGGGGAGGAGTGGAGGAGGGGAGGAGTGGCAGTGGGAAGGAGTGGACAGGAGTGGTAGTGGGAAGCAGTGGACAGGAGTGGTAGTGGGAGGGAGTGGTAATGGGAAGATGTGGTGGTGGAGAGGAGTGGTAGTAGGGAGGGGTGGTGGAAGGGGGAGAGAAGATGGGAGTTGCGGTGAAAAGGGAAGGTGTGATATGGGGGAGGGAAGAAGAGGGGGTAAGATGAAAGGGGGAGGGGTAAAGGGGGAGGGGTGAAGAGGGGGGGGTTGGAGGGGCAGGAAATTAGCTCTGTCGGGGTGGAAATCAAGGCACGAGATAGTGACAATAGGAAGCCAGGGTGAAGAGTAAGACCCCCTCCCCCCAACAACCGTCCCCGAGGAAAACACACACACACACACACACACACACACTGGAATAGCCTAGAAAATGACGTAGTGGAGGCAGGAACCATACACAGTTTTAGGACGAGGTTTGATAAAGCTCATGGAGCAGGGAGAGAAGAGGGCCCAGTAGCAACCGGTGAAGAGGCGGGGCCAGGAGCTAAGACTCGACCCCTGCAACCACAAATAGGTGAATACAAATAGGTGAGTACACACACACGCAAACACACACACACACACACACACACACACACACACACACACACACACACACACACACACACACACTACTGCGAGGAATTGACAAGGTGGACAAAGACAGAATGTTCCAGAGATGGGACACAGAAACAAGGGGTCACAATTGGAAGTTGAAGACTCCTATGAGTCAAGGGTTACGGTGAGTATTGCACTGAGCCTATCACTTGAATCGCACATCAACTAAATAACTGCTGCAGCAAATGCGCGTCTGGCAAATCTAAGACTAGTTTTTAGACATCTAAGTAATGTGTAATTCAGGACACTGTATACTGACCCATACTGCACTACCAATCACTAGTAGGAAACTCACAACTGGTCAATCATGTCAAGAAATTGGAGGCACAATGAGGACAAATTCCAACTACTCCGTTATGGAAAACTGGAGGAGATAATAACTAGAACAGAGTATACTACTGACTCCGGCCATACAATAGAGCGGAAAAATAATGTAAGGGACCTGGGAGTAGTAATGTCTGAGGATCTCACTTTCAAGGATCACAACAGTGCCACGATCGCACGTGCAAAGAAAATGATAGGATGGATAATGAGAACTTTCAAAACGAGAGATGCCAAGCCCATGATGATCCTTTTCAAATTACTTGTTCTCTCTAGGCTGGAATACTGCTGTACATTAACATCTCCATACAAAGCAGGTGAAATCGCAGATCTAGAGAGTGTACAGAGATCCTTTACTGCACGTATAAGTTCTGTCAAGCACCTTAACTACTGGGAACGCTTGAAAGCACTTGACTTGTACTCGTTGGAACGCAGGAGGGAGAGATATATCATAATCTACACTTGGAAAATCTTGGAAGGAATGGTCCCAAATCTGCACACAGAATTCATTTACTCCCTACGAAAGTAAAAGACTGGGCAGGCGATGCAAAATGCCGCCAATAAAAAGTAGGGGCGCCATTGGTACACTAAGAGAAAACACCATAAGTGTCCGGGGCCCAAAACTGTTCAACAGCCTCCCATCAAGCATTAGGGGAATTGCCAATAAACCCCTGGCTGCCTTCAAGAGAGAGCTGGACAGATACCTAAAGTCAGTGCCGGATCAGCCGGGCTGTGGCTCGTACGTCGGACTGCGTGCGGCCAGCAGTAACAGCCTAGTTGATCAGGCCCTGATCCATCGGGAGGCCTGGTCGTGGACCGGGCCGCGGGGGCGTTGATCCCCGGAATAACCTCCAGGTAACCTCCAGCACATTAGCTTCCAATGAGACTAGTCCTGGAGAAGAGCTCAAGGGAACTTAATGACACTGGAAGAAAGGACTAGAGGCGATATAACCACGTACAAAATATTGAGAGGAATTGATAGGGTGGATAGGGACAAAATATTTGAGAGAAGGGAAACAAGAACACGAGGACACAGCTGGAAGTTGAAAACATGTACGAGTTATACGGACATTAGGAAGATATTTCTTCAGCCAGCCACAGAGCAGTCATGGACGTGGAATGACCTGGAGAATGAAATGGTAGAGGCAGGTACCATACATATCCTTGAAGTATGGCAAGGCTCTCGAAACCAGGAATGAACCAAGTAGCGACCAGTAAAGAAGCAGAGCCAGGAGCTGAGACTCGACCCTTGCAAGCATATACATGCGAACCCACATGGACATACGGGACCAGTAGCTGTAACTCGACCCATGCAACCACAACTAGGCAAGTACACGGAGCCAGGAGCTGTAAATCGACCCCCTGTAACCACTTATAGGTGAGTGTACATACAAAGACGTGGAAGACAGCAAATATAAACCCAATTTTCAAGAAAGGAGACAAACAGGCAGCATTAAACTACAGATCAGTGTCACTGACATGTATAGTATGCAAAGTCATGGAGAAGATGAGAAGAGTGGTGGAGTACCTTGAAAGAAAAGAGCTTATACACGATAACCAGCACGGTTTCAGTGCCGAATAGGCAGAATTTGCGATCTTGGCTTAAATAGCAATGTTCATCTTGCCATATAGGACAAGCGAAAATTTGTGTATGCAATAATTACGCCAAAATAATTCTGAACCTAACGAAAAAAATGTATTTCATTGCGCTTGTTTAATGTTAAATTATTGAAAACGTATCTAAAATATATTAGTTGGATTAGGCTAAAATAAATAGCGACTGTTATAATAAGGTTAGGTAAGTTTTCTAAGATTCTTTTGGTGCAAAATTATAAATTTTACATTAACAGTAATGAAAAAATATATCTTTAACAGTATAAGAGAAAATTTTAGACAGGACTTAATTTTAAATGAGTTCTTGCTAATTAACCGGTTTTACCTATTAGGCACGACATTATTATATATATATATATATATATATATATATATATATATATATATATATATATATATATATATATATATATATATATATATATATATATATGCAATAAGATCACAGTAACAGGTGATTTCAGAATATGCAAAACAACCACTGTGGTTGTTTTGCACACACACACACACACACACACACACACATATATATATATATATATATATATATATATATATATATATATGTGTGTGTGTGTGTGTGTGTGTGTGTGTGTGTGTGTGTGTGTGTGTGTGTGTGTGTGTGCGTGCGCGCGTGTGTGTGCGTGTGTGTGTGCGTGTGTGTGTGTGTGTGTGTGTGTGTGTGTGTGTGTGTCCGTGCGTGTGTGTGTGTGTGTGTGTGTGTACGTGCGTGTGTGTGCGTGTGTGTGCGCGCGCGCGCGCGCGCGCGCGAGGGGCTTGGACTTCCAGCAGGCATGCGTGAGCGTGTTTGATAGGAGTGAATGGAGACAAATGGTTTTTAATACTTGACGTGCTGTTGGAGTGTGAGCAAAGTAACATTTATGAAGGGGTTCCGGGAAACCGGCAGGCCGGACTTGAGTCCTGGAGATGGGAAGTACAGTGCCTGCACTCTGAAGGAGGGGTGTTAATGTTGCAGTTTAAAAACTGTAGTGTAAAGCACCCTTCTGGCAAGACAGTGATGGAGTGAATGATGGTGAAAGTTTTTCTTTTTCGGGCCACCCTGCCTTGGTGGAAATCGGCCAGTGTGTTAATAAATAAATATTATATATATATATATATATATATATATATATATATATATATATATAGCGAGGGGGGTTACAGGTGGTCGTGACTGTTGACACACTGAGTAGACATTGGCCCCAACATGAGTAGAGATTCTGACAGAGGTATTGGGATCCTCTGACCACCGTAACACTTGTGAAGCAGCCGAGTCGCCAGTTGGCTACAAGTGGAAGGGGGACCAGTGTAGATACAGATGCCAGATTGAATGTAAGATCTCGCCCGTGTCAGATGACCCAAGCCAACAATCAAGGAGATCTGATGGGAGCGGAAAGTCAAGTGACTGACAACCGTTAGGAGGGACACGTCATCTCCCACCGGGTGAAGAACTATACATCTACCTAACAGAACAAGCTTACTGCCCAACAAACTACGATCATTCATTCATAATTCCACCACTCCCCCATGCCAAGACTTATAATCAAGGAATATAAAAAGAATTGGCGAGGAAAAAGTTCAAAACAAAGAAAAAGTCGTGTATTGCACGAGACAATATTTCTACTGACTGGCACGACTTAACCAATCACAGAAATAAATGAATCATTGTCGTATCTGTCGCCAAATTTAACGTTTCTCAACAATTAGTATGCAAGTTTAGAGATTCCCCACACAAGGGCCAGACATCCCTGTGGAGTATCTCTGAACAGACGGAAGGAGTTTTTAGATACAAAAGATATACCGGAAACAGGATCATTATGTTTACGAGACCACAAGCACCTTGGGTATGACCCATGATCCTTAGAAATTGCAGAGTATATGCCTGGCCAGAAATAAAGCTGCTTAATTTTATGCCAAGTCTTACGATGGGATAAGTGGCAGGTCATGGGCCATTTCAAGTACGTTCTCCTGGCACTGAATACGAACAACTATTAAAGCGTAGTCTACCTCGTCTGATTTTTTCTTTAAAAAAGATTTATATAGAAGAGACTTTATATTCTCAAATTTGAAAGAAAGATACTTCCCTTTTATTATTTTCTTCGATCTTGCTAATTTACGGCAATTCTTAAGGCAGGGCTAAGAGCTAAGATTCGACCCCCGCAACCACAACTTGGTAGCACAAAAATGAGTTCAAAATATGAAATACAAAGAAAAACTGAAGGCGATATTAATGTTCTCGTTGACTGATAACAGGAAAAGATGTATTAAGTGAAAAATGACAGGAAGACTTAGTAGTGCATGAGAACTCAACACACTTTGCAGAGTGAGCTTAGACCTAGATGAAATAACAGAGACCTTAAAAAATAATTCATGTTACCCGCTAAACCATACGAGTCATTCAGTAGCAGATGTGGTGAAGGCTTGATACTCAGTCTCCTCAGCGCCAAACATATGGGCTTCCAATACACAAATAACCCGCACATAGAAGAGAGGAGCTTACAATGACGTTTCGGTCCGACTTGGACCATTTACAAAGTCGCACTCCAATGTGTACTCTCCTAGATGTCTCTAGAGTGCATAAATGGGGTAGAACACCACAAGCCAAACAATACCAACCAGTAGTTCTAACATCCCACATCATAAAAGTCCTCGAAAGTGATGAGACGCTAAATTACAAACTTTATGAAACAACACAATCTGCACAACCTAACAAGCATGGTTTTAGAATTGAAAGATCATGCAAAATGCTGTGATATACTCGCATTTTGCAAAGGCGCTTGACAAATGTGAACACGGGGTAACTGCACACAAAATGAGAGCAACAGGCATAACAGGCTGTTTTGAACTTTTCGACAGATAGAACAAAAAGCGTAGTCGTAGTAAACAAAATCCAGCATTAGCGAGGCAAAAAGCTCAGCACGCCAAGACATGGTCTTGGCGCCTCTGCAGTTTATCTTCATAGCAGACATGAAACACTCCATAGTTTTGTACAAACTATGGCGAGTCACCTCGGAAGAAAACACTGAAAAATTGCAAGAAAATATAAGTAGGATTTTCCAGTGGACAGAGGAAAACAACGTGGTTGTGGCATGCAAAGAGTACGTAACCTTTATTCGGCGCATGTACACACCCTCACTGAAAGGCTATCTCCCCCAACCAGCGAACCAGGTGCTAAGGGTTGATGATGGGGCCCCATCGTTCAATCAGTACCCAGGTTCCAGCCGAGAAGACGGTTTTGGCAATCGCAGAGGTGATGTGGGTACCACTCACATGTCTGCCCTTGTCATTCCCATTCTAGAGATGGTTGAAGCACGGTCTGCTCTCTAGTGGCTTCTATTCTGCCTTGCTTACCGTGGAGTGCACTAATACCTATTGTTGTACACAGTGTATAAAGTGTACATACTTTTGTTCTAAACTGAAGGATAATACAAAAGTTTTTCTGCTGTGTTTATTTTGCTCCCTTAACACCCAGGATAACAGGTCTTTAGGACTCCTGGGCTGTAATAGTGGCATTTACCAGAAGTCAACTTGAAGTTCTTTCTGAGAGTCAATGCCGCCGCGGCCCAGTCCTTGACCAGGCCTCCCGGTGGATTAACCAGGTTGTTACTGCTGGCCACACGCAATCCAGAGTACGAATCAAAGGCAGACTGATCTGGCAGTGACTTTAGGCGAAAAGTTCCAACTGCTAAGTTACAGAAAGAATGAAAAACTCAAAAGAGACACTGTATCCAAAACCCAAGATACTCAAACAAAGTGAAAGGAACATGTGAAAGACCTGGAAGTAATTATGTTTGTTCACCTATCTTTAAAAGAACACAATAAGGTAAATGTCACGACAGACAGGAAGATTACAGGGGTGATAAAGAGAATTTTCAAAACAAGGAAAATAGAACCAGTAGAGACATTGTTCAAATCACTTGTGCTTTCTCGTTTGGAATAACGTTCAGTGTTGACGGTCACGTTCAGGACAGGAGATATATCAGTGCCGGAATAGATATACAGATCATTTACAGCTAGCAAATAGCCAATAACGCATTTAAATTACTGGCAACACCTCAAAGTCCTAAATATGTATTCACTGGAGTGGAGAGATACATGATAATACACATGTGGAAAGTACTTGAGGGCCTGGTCCCAAGTCTGCACACTGCCATAACAACATACTGGAGCGAGAGAGATGAGAGGATCTGCAAAATAAATCCAGTGAAAAGAAGCGTCGTGGACACAATAAGAGAACACTGAATCAAAATTTGTGGCCCCAGACAATTTAGCATCTTTCCAAAAGTTATCAAAAACACTGCTGGAACAAGTGTAGAAGTCTTCAAAAGGAAATCGGACAAGTATCTCCACCAGGTGCCAGGTTGTGATAGATATTTGGACCAGCGGCCCGCCAGCACAAATTGAAACTAAAAACAAATTTGTGCACGAAGACACACCCACACACACACACCAACCCCCCCCACACACACACCAACCCCACGCGCACACACACACACACACACACACCAACCCCACGCGCGCACACACACACACCAACCCCCCCCCCACACACACACACACAAACCACACATACACACACAAACCCCACATACACACACACACACACCAACCACACACGCACACACACACACCAACCACACACGCACACACACCCACACCAACCACACACACACACACACCAACCCCACACACACCAACCCCACACACACACACCAACCACACACACACACCACACACACACACACCAACCCCACGCACACACACCAACCCCCCCACACACACACACCAACCCCACATACACACACCAACCCCACATACACACACACACACCAACCCCACACACACACACAAACCCCACATACACAAACACACAAACCCCCCACACACACACCAACCACACACACACCCACACCAACCACACACACACCAACCCCCCCCCCGCCACACACACACACCAACCCCCCCACACACACAAACCCCACAAACACACAAACCCCCCCCCACACACACCAACCCCCCACACACACCAACCCCACACACACACACACACCACCCCCACACACACACCACACACACACACACCAACCACACACACACACCAACCACACACACACACACCAACCCCACACACACACACACCAACCACACACACACACCAACCACACACACACCAACCACACACACACACAAACCAACCACACACACACACACACACACCAACCACACACACACACACACAAACCAACCGCACACACACACACACACACCAACCACACACACACATACACACACACACACCAACCACACACACACACACACACCAACCACACACACACACACACCAACCACACACACACACACACCAACCACACACACACACAAAACACACACACACACAAAACACACACACACACACACACACCAACCACACACACCACACACACACACACACACCCACACACACACACACCAAGCACACACACACACACACACACCAACCACACACACACACACATACACCAACCATACACACACACACACACACACACACTAAAGATGTGACAACTATACTGAACTGGAAACATTTTAAATGCAAGAAGAGGAGACTTGTACTAGCACCCACGAGGCCTGTACTAGCACCCAGGAGACTTGTACTAGCACCCAGGAGGCCTATACTAGCACCCAGCAGGCTTGTACAAGGACCCAAAAAACTTGTACTAGGACCCAAAAGACTTGTACTAGCACCCAGGAGATTTGTACTAGCACCCAGGAGGAGTGTACTAGCACCCAGGAGACTTGTACTAGCACCCAGAAGACTTGTATTAGCACACAAGAGACTTGTACTAGCACCCAAGAGACTTGTACTAGCACCCAAGAGACTTGTACTAGCACACAAGAGGCTTGTACTAGCACCCAAGAGACTTGTACTAGCACACAAGAGGCTTGTACTAGCACACAAGAGGCTTGTACTAGCACACAAGAGGCTTGTACTAGCACCCAAGAGACTTGTACTAGCACCCAAGAGACTTGTACTAGCACCCAAGAGACTTGTACTAGCACCAAAGAGACTTGTACTAGCACCAAAGAGACTTGTACTAGCACCCAGGAGACTTGTACTAGCACCCAAGAGACTTGTACTAGCACACAAGAGGCTTGTACTAGCACCCAAGAGACTTGTACTAGCACACAAGAGGCTTGTACTAGCACCCAAGAGACTTGTACTAGCACCCAGGAGACTTGTACTAGCACCCAGGAGACTTGTACTAGCACCCAGGAGACTTGTACTAGCACCCAGGAGACTTGTACTAGCACCCAGGAGACTTGTACTAGCACCCAAGAGACTTGTACTAGCACCCAGGAGACTTGTACTAGCACCCAAGAGACTTGTACTAGCACCCAGGAGACTTGTACTAGCACCCAGGAGACTTGTACTAGCACCCAGGAGACTTGTACTAGCACCCAAGAGACTTGTACTAGCACCCAGGAGACTTGTACTAGCACCCAGGAGACTTGTACTAGCACCCAGGAGAATTGTACTAGCACCCAGGAGACTTGTACTAGCACCCAGGAGACTTGTACTAGCACCCAAGAGACTTGTACTAGCACCCAGGAGACTTGTACTAGCACCCAGAAGACTTGTACTAGCACCCAGGAGACTTGTACTAGCACCCAGGAGACTTGTACTAGCACCCAGGAGACTTGTACTAGCACCCAGGAGACTTGTACTAGCACCCAGAAGACTTGTACTAGCACCCACGAGACTTGTACTAGCACCCAGGAGACTTGTACTAGCACCCAAGAGACTTGTACTAGCACCCAGGAGACTTGTACTAGCACCCAGAAGACTTGTACTAGCACCCAGGAGACTTGTACTAGCACCCAAGAGACTTGTACTAGCACCCAAGAGACTTGTACTAGCACCCAGGAGACTTGTACTAGCACCCAGGAGACTTGTACTAGCACCCAGGAGACTTGTACTAGCACCCACCCAGGAGACTTGTACTAGCACCCAGCTGTCACATCAAAGACTTGTACTAGCACCCTTAGCTGTCCAAAGGAACTAATAATGAAGTCCCCGAGTGTACTGGCCACAGGCACAAGTGCGCCTGTCATGTACCATGTTCCCGAGTGTACTGGCCACAGGCACAAGTGCACCTGTCATGTACCATGTTCCCGAGTGTACTGGCCACAGGCACAAGTGCGCCTGTCATGTACCATGTTCCTGAGTGTACTGGCCACAGGCACAACTCATGTACCATGTTCCCGAGTGTACTGGCCACAGGCACAAGTGCGCCTGTCATGTACCATGTTCCCGAGTGTACACAGGCACAAGTGCACCTGTCATGTAGTACTGGCCACAGGCACAAGTGCGCCTGTCATGTACCATGTTCCACTGGCCACAGGCACAAGTGCACCTGTCATGTACCATGTTCCTGAGTGTACTGGCCACAGGCACAAGTGCACCTGTCATGTACCATGTTCCCGAGTGTTGGCCACAGGCACAAGTGCACCTGTCATGTACTGGCCACAGGCACAAGTGCACCTGTCATGTACCATGTTCCTGAGTGTACTGGCCACAGGCACAGTGCACCTGTCATGTACCACGAGTGTACTGGCCACAGGCACAAGTGCACCTCATGTACCCTGTTCCCGAGTGTACTGGCCACAGGCACAAGTGCGCCTGTCATGTACCATGTTCCTGAGTGTACTGGCCACAGGCACAAGTGCGCCTGTCATGTACCATGTTCCCGAGTGTACTGGCCACAGGCACAAGTGCGCCTGTCATGTACCATGTTCCCGAGTGTACTGGCCACAGGCACAAGTGCGCCTGTCATGCACCATGTTCCCGAGTGTACTGGCCACAGGCACAAGTGCGCCTGTCATGCACCATGTTCCCGAGTGTACTGGCCACAGGCACAAGTGCGCCTGTCATGTACCAGGTCCACCAGTGTACTGGCCACAGGCACAAGTGCGCCTGTCATGCACCATGTTCCCGAGTGTACTGGCCACAGGCACAAGTGCGCCTGTCATGTACCATGTTCCCGAGTGTACTGGCCACAGGCACAAGTGCGCCTGTCATGCACCATGTTCCCGAGTGTACTGGCCACAGGCACAAGTGCGCCTGTCATGCACCATGTTCCCGAGTGTACTGGCCACAGGCACAAGTGCGCCTGTCATGCACATGTTCCCGAGTGTGCACGCCTGTCATGTACCATGTTCCCGAGTGTACTGGCCACAGGCACAAGTGCGCCTGTCATGCACCATGTTCCCGAGTGTACTGGCCACAGGCACAAGTGCGCCTGTCATGCACCATGTTCCCGAGTGTACTGGCCACAGGCACAAGTGCGCCTGTCATGTACCATGTTCCCGAGTGTACTGGCCACAGGCACAAGTGCGCCTGTCATGTACCATGTTCCTGAGTGTACTGGCCACAGGCACAAGTGCGCCTGTCATGCACCATGTTCCTGAGTGTACTGGCCACGCACAAGTGCGCCTGTCATGTACCACTGAGTGTACTCGCCACAGGCACAAGTGTGCATGTACCATGTTCCTGAGTGTGGCCACAGGCCAAGTGCGCCTGTCATGCACCCCGAGTGTACTGGCCACAGGCACAAGTGCGCCTGTCATGTACCATGTTCCTGAGTGTACTGGCCACAGGCACAAGTGCACCTGTCATGTACCATGTTCCTGAGTGTACTGGCCACAGGCACAAGTGCGCCTGTCATGCACCATGTTCCTGAGTGTACTGGCCACAGGCACAAGTGCGCCTGTCATGTACCATGTTCCTGAGTGTACTCGCCACAGGCACAAGTGCACCTGTCATGTACCATGTTCCTGAGTGTACTGGCCACAGGCACAAGTGCGCCTGTCATGTACCATGTTCCCGAGTGTACTGGCCACAGGCACAAGTGCACCTGTCATGTACCATGTTCCTGAGTGTACTGGCCACAGGCACAAGTGCGCCTGTCATGCACCATGTTCCTGAGTGTACTGGCCACAGGCACAAGTGCGCCTGTCATGTACCATGTTCCTGAGTGTACTGGCCACAGGCACAAGTGCACCTGTCATGTACCATGTTCCTGAGTGTACCAAGTGCGCCTGTCATGTACCATGTTCCCGAGTGTACTGGCCACAGGCACAAGTGCACCTGTCATGCACCATGTTCCCGAGTGTACTGGCCACAGGCACAAGTGCGCCTGTCATGTACCATGTTCCCGAGTGTACTGGCCACAGGCACCATGTACCATGTTCCCGAGTGTACTGGCCACAGGCACAAGTGCGCCTGTCATGTACCATGTTCCCGAGTGTACTGGCCACAGGCACAAGTGCGCCTGTCATGTACCATGTTCCCGAGTGTACTGGCCACAGGCACAAGTGCACCTGTCATGTACCATGTTCCCGAGTGTACTGGCCACAGGCACAAGTGCGCCTGTCATGTACCATGTTCCCGAGTGTACTGGCCACAGGCACAAGTGCGCCTGTCATGTACCATGTTCCCGAGTGTACTGGCCACAGGCACAAGTGCACCTGCACCATGTTCCCGAGTGTACTGGCCACAGGCACAAGTGCACCTGTCATGTACCATGTTCCCGAGTGTACTGGCCACAGGCACAAGTGCACCTGTCATGCACCATGTTCCCGAGTGTACTGGCCACAGGCACAAGTGCACCTGTCATGTACCATGTTCCCGAGTGTACTGGCCACAGGCACAAGTGCACCTGTCATGCACCATGTTCCCGAGTGTACTGGCCACAGGCACAAGTGCACCTGTCATGTACCATGTTCCCGAGTGTACTGGCCACAGGCACAAGTGCACCTGTCATGTACCATGTTCCCGAGTGTACTGGCCACAGGCACAAGTGCACCTGTCATGTACCATGTTCCCGAGTGTACTGGCCACAGGCACAAGTGCACCTGTCATGTACCATGTTCCCGAGTGTACTGGCCACAGGCACAAGTGCACCTGTCATGTACCATGTTCCTGAGTGTACTGGCCACAGGCACAAGTGCACCTGTCATGTACCATGTTCCTGAGTGTACTGGCCACAGGCACAAGTGCACCTGTCATGTACCATGTTCCTGAGTGTACTGGCCACAGGCACAAGTGCACCTGTCATGTACCATGTTCCTGAGTGTACTGGCCACAGGCACAAGTGCACCTGTCATGTACCATGTTCCTGAGTGTACTGGCCACAGGCACAAGTGCACCTGTCATGTACCATGTTCCTGAGTGTACTGGCCACAGGCACAAGTGCACCTGTCATGCACCATGTTCCCGAGTGTACTGGCCACAGGCACAAGTGCACCTGTCATGCACCATGTTCCCGAGTGTACTGGCCACAGGCACAAGTGCACCTATCATGCACCATGTTCCCGAGTGTACTGGCCACAGGCACAAGTGCACCTGTCATGTACCATGTTCCCGAGTGTACTGGCCACAGGCACAAGTGCACCTGTCATGTACCGTGTTCCTGAGTGTACTGGCCACAGGCACAAGTGCACCTGTCATGTACCATGTTCCTGAGTGTACTGGCCACAGGCACAAGTGCACCTGTCATGTACCATGTTCCTGAGTGTACTGGCCACAGGCACAAGTGCACCTGTCATGCACCATGTTCCCGAGTGTACTGGCCACAGGCACAAGTGCACCTGTCATGCACCATGTTCCCGAGTGTACTGGCCACAGGCACAAGTGCACCTGTCATGTACCATGTTCCTGAGTGTACTGGCCACAGGCACAAGTGCACCTGTCATGCACCATGTTCCTGAGTGTACTGGCCACAGGCACAAGTGCACCTGTCATGCACCATGTTCCCAAGTGTACTGGCCACAGGCACAAGTGCACCTGTCATGCACCATGTTCCCGAGTGTACTGGCCACAGGCACAAGTGCACCTGTCATGCACCATGTTCCCGAGTGTACTGGCCACAGGCACAAGTGCACCTGTCATGTACCATGTTCCTGAGTGTACTGGCCACAGGCACAAGTGCACCTGTCATGCACCATGTTCCTGAGTGTACTCGCCACAGGCACAAGTGCACCTGTCATGCACCATGTTCCTGAGTGTACTCCCCACAGGCACAAGTGCGCCTGTCATGCACCATGTTCCTGAGTGTACTCGCCACAGGCACAAGTGCGCCTGTCATGCACCATGTTCCTGAGTGTACTCGCCACAGGCACAAGTGCGCCTGTCATGCACCATGTTCCTGAGTGTACTCGCCACAGGCACAAGTGCACCTGTCATGCACCATGTTCCTGAGTGTACTCGCCACAGGCACAAGTGCGCCTGTCATGCACCATGTTCCTGAGTGTACTCGCCACAGGCACAAGTGCGCCTGTCATGCACCATGTTCCTGAGTGTACTCGCCACAGGCACAAGTGCACCCGTCATGCACCATGTTCCTGAGTGTACTCGCCACAGGCACAAGTGCGCCTGTCATGCACCATGTTCCTGAGTGTACTCGCCACAGGCACAAGTGCGCCTGTCATGCACCATGTTCCTGAGTGTACTCGCCACAGGCACAAGTGCGCCTGTCATGCACCATGTTCCTGAGTGTACTCGCCACAGGCACAAGTGCGCCTGTCATGCACCATGTTCCTGAGTGTACTCGCCACAGGCACAAGTGCGCCTGTCATGCACCATGTTCCTGAGTGTACTCGCCACAGGCACAAGTGCGCCTGTCATGCACCATGTTCCTGAGTGTACTCGCCACAGGCACAAGTGCGCCTGTCATGCACCATGTTCCTGAGTGTACTCGCCACAGGCACAAGTGCGCCTGTCATGCACCATGTTCCTGAGTGTACTCGCCACAGGCACAAGTGCGCCTGTCATGCACCATGTTCCTGAGTGTACTCGCCACAGGCACAAGTGCGCCTGTCATGCACCATGTTCCTGAGTGTACTCGCCACAGGCACAAGTGCACCTGTCATGCACCATGTTCCTGAGTGTACTCCCCACAGGCACAAGTGCACCTGTCATGCACCATGTTCCTGAGTGTACTCACCACAGGCACAAGTGCACCTGTCATGCACCATGTTCCTGAGTGTACTCGCCACAGGCACAAGTGCGCCTGTCATGCACCATGTTCCTGAGTGTACTCCCCACAGGCACAAGTGCGCCTGTCATGCACCATGTTCCTGAGTGTACTCGCCACAGGCACAAGTGCGCCTGTCATGCACCATGTTCCTGAGTGTACTCACCACAGGCACATGTGCACCTGTCATGCACCATGTCCCTGAGTGCACTCGCCACATGCGCAAGTGCACCTGTCATGCACCATGTCCCTGAGTGCACTCACCACAGGCACAAGTGCACATGTCATGCACCATGTCCCTGAGTGCACTCGCCACATGTGCAAGTGCACCTGTCATGCACCATGTCCCTGAGTGCACTCGCCACATGCGCAAGTGCACCTGTCATGCACCATGTTCCTGAGTGTACTCACCACAGGCACAAGTGCGCCTGTCATGCACCATGTCCCTGAGTGCACTCGCCACATGCGCAAGTGCGCCTGTCATGCACCATGTTCCTGAGTGTACTGGCCACAGGCACAAGTGCACCTGTCATGCACCATGTTCCCAAGTGTACTGGCCACAGGCACAAGTGCACCTGTCATGCACCATGTCCCTGAGTGCACTCGCCACATGTGCAAGTGCACCTGTCATGCACCATGTCCCTGAGTGCACTCGCCACATGCGCAAGTACACCTGTCATGCACCATGTTCCTGAGTGTACTCACCACAGGCACAAGTGCGCCTGTCATGCACCATGTCCCTGAGTGCACTCGCCACATGCGCAAGTGCGCCTGTCATGCACCATGTTCCTGAGTGTACTGGCCACAGGCACAAGTGCACCTGTCATGCACCATGTTCCCAAGTGTACTGGCCACAGGCACAAGTGCACCTGTCATGCACCATGTTCCCGAGTGCACTGGCCACAGGCACAAGTGCACCTGTCATGCACCATGTTCCCGAGTGTACTGGCCACAGGCACAAGTGCACCTGTCATGTACCATGTTCCTGAGTGTACTGGCCACAGGCACAAGTGCACCTGTCATGCACCATGTTCCTGAGTGTACTGGCCACAGGCACAAGTGCACCTGTCATGCACCATGTTCCTGAGTGTACTCGCCACAGGCACAAGTGCACCTGTCATGCACCATGTTCCTGAGTGTACTCGCCACAGGCACAAGTGCGCCTGTCATGCACCATGTTCCTGAGTGTACTCGCCACAGGCACAAGTGCGCCTGTCATGCACCATGTTCCTGAGTGTACTCGCCACAGGCACAAGTGCGCCTGTCATGCACCATGTTCCTGAGTGTACTCGCCACAGGCACAAGTGCACCTGTCATGCACCATGTTCCTGAGTGTACTCGCCACAGGCACAAGTGCGCCTGTCATGCACCATGTTCCTGAGTGTACTCGCCACAGGCACAAGTGCGCCTGTCATGCACCATGTTCCTGAGTGTACTCGCCACAGGCACAAGTGCACCCGTCATGCACCATGTTCCTGAGTGTACTCGCCACAGGCACAAGTGCGCCTGTCATGCACCATGTTCCTGAGTGTACTCGCCACAGGCACAAGTGCGCCTGTCATGCACCATGTTCCTGAGTGTACTCGCCACAGGCACAAGTGCGCCTGTCATGCACCATGTTCCTGAGTGTACTCGCCACAGGCACAAGTGCGCCTGTCATGCACCATGTTCCTGAGTGTACTCGCCACAGGCACAAGTGCGCCTGTCATGCACCACCTGATGTTGCGCCCATGCACCAGTGTACTCGCCACATGTGCAAGTGCACCTGTCATGCACCATGTCCCTGAGTGCACTCGCCACATGCGCAAGTGCACCTGTCATGCACCATGTTCCTGAGTGTACTCACCACAGGCACAAGTGCGCCTGTCATGCACCATGTCCCTGAGTGCACTCGCCACATGCGCAAGTGCGCCTGTCATGCACCATGTTCCTGAGTGTACTGGCCACAGGCACAAGTGCACCTGTCATGCACCATGTTCCCAAGTGTACTGGCCACAGGCACAAGTGCACCTGTCATGCACCATGTCCCTGAGTGCACTCGCCACATGTGCAAGTGCACCTGTCATGCACCATGTCCCTGAGTGCACTCGCCACATGCGCAAGTACACCTGTCATGCACCATGTTCCTGAGTGTACTCACCACAGGCACAAGTGCGCCTGTCATGCACCATGTCCCTGAGTGCACTCGCCACATGCGCAAGTGCGCCTGTCATGCACCATGTTCCTGAGTGTACTGGCCACAGGCACAAGTGCACCTGTCATGCACCATGTTCCCAAGTGTACTGGCCACAGGCACAAGTGCACCTGTCATGCACCATGTTCCCGAGTGCACTGGCCACAGGCACAAGTGCACCTGTCATGCACCATGTTCCCGAGTGTACTGGCCACAGGCACAAGTGCACCTGTCATGCACCATGTTCCTGAGTGTACTGGCCACAGGCACAAGTGCACCTGTCATGCACCATGTTCCTGAGTGTACTGGCCACAGGCACAAGTGCACCTGTCATGCACCATGTTCCTGAGTGTACTCGCCACAGGCACAAGTGCACCTGTCATGCACCATGTTCCTGAGTGTACTCGCCACAGGCACAAGTGCGCCTGTCATGCACCATGTTCCTGAGTGTACTCGCCACAGGCACAAGTGCGCCTGTCATGCACCATGTTCCTGAGTGTACTCGCCACAGGCACAAGTGCGCCTGTCATGCATCATGTTCCTGAGTGTACTCGCCACAGGCACAAGTGCACCTGTCATGCACCATGTTCCTGAGTGTACTCGCCACAGGCACAAGTGCGCCTGTCATGCACCATGTTCCTGAGTGTACTCGCCACAGGCACAAGTGCGCCTGTCATGCACCATGTTCCTGAGTGTACTCGCCACAGGCACAAGTGCGCCTGTCATGCACCATGTTCCTGAGTGTACTCGCCACAGGCACAAGTGCGCCTGTCATGCACCATGTTCCTGAGTGTACTCGCCACAGGCACAAGTGCACCCGTCATGCACCATGTTCCTGAGTGTACTCGCCACAGGCACAAGTGCGCCTGTCATGCACCATGTTCCTGAGTGTACTCGCCACAGGCACAAGTGCGCCTGTCATGCACCATGTTCCTGAGTGTACTCGCCACAGGCACAAGTGCGCCTGTCATGCACCATGTTCCTGAGTGTACTCGCCACAGGCACAAGTGCACCCGTCATGCACCATGTTCCTGAGTGTACTCGCCACAGGCACAAGTGCGCCTGTCATGCACCATGTTCCTGAGTGTACTCGCCACAGGCACAAGTGCGCCTGTCATGCACCATGTTCCTGAGTGTACTCGCCACAGGCACAAGTGCGCCTGTCATGCACCATGTTCCTGAGTGTACTCGCCACAGGCACAAGTGCGCCTGTCATGCACCATGTTCCTGAGTGTACTCGCCACAGGCACAAGTGCGCCTGTCATGCACCATGTTCCTGAGTGTACTCGCCACAGGCACAAGTGCGCCTGTCATGCACCATGTTCCTGAGTGTACTCGCCACAGGCACAAGTGCGCCTGTCATGCACCATGTTCCTGAGTGTACTCGCCACAGGCACAAGTGCGCCTGTCATGCACCATGTTCCTGAGTGTACTCGCCACAGGCACAAGTGCGCCTGTCATGCACCATGTTCCTGAGTGTACTCGCCACAGGCACAAGTGCGCCTGTCATGCACCATGTTCCTGAGTGTACTCGCCACAGGCACAAGTGCGCCTGTCATGCACCATGTTCCTGAGTGTACTCGCCACAGGCACAAGTGCACCTGTCATGCACCATGTTCCTGAGTGTACTCCCCACAGGCACAAGTGCACCTGTCATGCACCATGTTCCTGAGTGTACTCACCACAGGCACAAGTGCACCTGTCATGCACCATGTTCCTGAGTGTACTCGCCACAGGCACAAGTGCGCCTGTCATGCACCATGTTCCTGAGTGTACTCCCCACAGGCACAAGTGCGCCTGTCATGCACCATGTTCCTGAGTGTACTCGCCACAGGCACAAGTGCGCCTGTCATGCACCATGTTCCTGAGTGTACTCACCACAGGCACATGTGCACCTGTCATGCACCATGTCCCTGAGTGCACTCGCCACATGCGCAAGTGCACCTGTCATGCACCATGTCCCTGAGTGCACTCACCACAGGCACAAGTGCACATGTCATGCACCATGTCCCTGAGTGCACTCGCCACATGTGCAAGTGCACCTGTCATGCACCATGTCCCTGAGTGCACTCGCCACATGCGCAAGTGCACCTGTCATGCACCATGTTCCTGAGTGTACTCACCACAGGCACAAGTGCGCCTGTCATGCACCATGTCCCTGAGTGCACTCGCCACATGCGCAAGTGCGCCTGTCATGCACCATGTTCCTGAGTGTACTGGCCACAGGCACAAGTGCACCTGTCATGCACCATGTTCCCAAGTGTACTGGCCACAGGCACAAGTGCACCTGTCATGCACCATGTCCCTGAGTGCACTCGCCACATGTGCAAGTGCACCTGTCATGCACCATGTCCCTGAGTGCACTCGCCACATGCGCAAGTGCACCTGTCATGCACCATGTTCCTGAGTGTACTCACCACAGGCACAAGTGCGCCTGTCATGCACCATGTCCCTGAGTGCACTCGCCACATGCGCAAGTGCGCCTGTCATGCACCATGTTCCTGAGTGTACTGGCCACAGGCACAAGTGCACCTGTCATGCACCATGTTCCCAAGTGTACTGGCCACAGGCACAAGTGCACCTGTCATGCACCATGTTCCCGAGTGCACTGGCCACAGGCACAAGTGCACCTGTCATGCACCATGTTCCCGAGTGTACTGGCCACAGGCACAAGTGCACCTGTCATGTACCATGTTCCTGAGTGTACTGGCCACAGGCACAAGTGCACCTGTCATGCACCATGTTCCTGAGTGTACTGGCCACAGGCACAAGTGCACCTGTCATGCACCATGTTCCTGAGTGTACTCGCCACAGGCACAAGTGCACCTGTCATGCACCATGTTCCTGAGTGTACTCGCCACAGGCACAAGTGCGCCTGTCATGCACCATGTTCCTGAGTGTACTCGCCACAGGCACAAGTGCGCCTGTCATGCACCATGTTCCTGAGTGTACTCGCCACAGGCACAAGTGCGCCTGTCATGCACCATGTTCCTGAGTGTACTCGCCACAGGCACAAGTGCACCTGTCATGCACCATGTTCCTGAGTGTACTCGCCACAGGCACAAGTGCGCCTGTCATGCACCATGTTCCTGAGTGTACTCGCCACAGGCACAAGTGCGCCTGTCATGCACCATGTTCCTGAGTGTACTCGCCACAGGCACAAGTGCACCCGTCATGCACCATGTTCCTGAGTGTACTCGCCACAGGCACAAGTGCGCCTGTCATGCACCATGTTCCTGAGTGTACTCGCCACAGGCACAAGTGCGCCTGTCATGCACCATGTTCCTGAGTGTACTCGCCACAGGCACAAGTGCGCCTGTCATGCACCATGTTCCTGAGTGTACTCGCCACAGGCACAAGTGCGCCTGTCATGCACCATGTTCCTGAGTGTACTCGCCACAGGCACAAGTGCGCCTGTCATGCACCATGTTCCTGAGTGTACTCGCCACAGGCACAAGTGCGCCTGTCATGCACCATGTTCCTGAGTGTACTCGCCACAGGCACAAGTGCGCCTGTCATGCACCATGTTCCTGAGTGTACTCGCCACAGGCACAAGTGCACCCGTCATGCACCATGTTCCTGAGTGTACTCGCCACAGGCACAAGTGCGCCTGTCATGCACCATGTTCCTGAGTGTACTCGCCACAGGCACAAGTGCGCCTGTCATGCACCATGTTCCTGAGTGTACTCGCCACAGGCACAAGTGCGCCTGTCATGCACCATGTTCCTGAGTGTACTCGCCACAGGCACAAGTGCGCCTGTCATGCACCATGTTCCTGAGTGTACTCGCCACAGGCACAAGTGCGCCTGTCATGCACCATGTTTCTGAGTGTACTCGCCACAGGCACAAGTGCGCCTGTCATGCACCATGTTCCTGAGTGTACTCGCCACAGGCACAAGTGCGCCTGTCATGCACCATGTTCCTGAGTGTACTCGCCACAGGCACAAGTGCGCCTGTCATGCACCATGTTCCTGAGTGTACTCGCCACAGGCACAAGTGCGCCTGTCATGCACCATGTTCCTGAGTGTACTCGCCACAGGCACAAGTGCACCTGTCATGCACCATGTTCCTGAGTGTACTCCCCACAGGCACAAGTGCACCTGTCATGCACCATGTCGCCTAACATCCGTGCACCCCCAGGGTCTCTCCACCCTCAAACACCAAGATCCGCCTAACATCCGTGCACCCCCAGGGTCTCTCCACCCTCAAACACCAGGATCCGCCTAACATCCGTACCCCCCCCCAGGGTCTCTCCACCCTCAAACACCAGGATCCGCCTAACATCCGTACCCCCCCCCCAGGGTCTCTCCACCCTCAAACACCAGGATCCGCCTAACATCAGTGCCCCCCCCAGGGTCTGTCCACCCTCAAACACCAGGATCCGCCTAACATCAGTGCCCCCCCCCGGGTCTCTCCACCCTCAAACACCAGGATCTGCCTAACATCCGTACCCCCCCAGGGTCTCTCCACCCTCACCCCCCAGGATCCGCCTAACATCAGTGCCCCCCCCAGGGTCTCTCCACCCTCAAACACCAGGATCCGCCTAACATCAGTGCCCCCCCCCAGGGTCTCTCCACCCTCAAACACCAGGATCCGCCTAACATCAGTGCCCCCCCCGGGTCTGTCCACCCTCAAACACCAGGATCCGCCTAACATCCGTACCCCCCCCAGGGTCTCTCCACCCTCAAACACCAGGATCCGCCTAACATCCGTGCACCCCCAGGGTCTCTCCACCCTCAAACACCAAGATCCGCCTAACATCCGTGCACCCCCCCCCCAGGGTCTCTCCACCCTCAAACACCAAGATCCGCCTAACATCCGTGCACCCCCAGGGTCTCTCCACCCTCAAACACCAAGATCCGCCTAACATCCGTGCACCCCCCCCCAGGGTCTCTCCACCCTCAAACACCAAGATCCGCCTAACATCCATGCACCCCCAGGGTCTCTCCACCCTCAAACACCAGGATCCGCCTAACATCAGTGCCCCCCCAGGGTCTCTCCACCCTTAAACACCAATGACGTGCCCCCCCGGGTCTCTCCATCATCAAACACCACTGACGTGCCTCCCAAGGGTCTCTCCACCCTCAAACACCACTGACGTGCCCCCCAGGGTCTCTCCACCCTCAAACACCACTGACGTGCCCCCCCAGGGTCTCTCCACCATCAAACACCACTGACATGCCCCCCCAGGGTCTCTCCACCCTCAAACACCACTGACGTGCCCCCCCAGGGTCTCTCCACCATCAAACACCACTGACGTGCCCCCCAGGGTCTCTCCACCCTCAAACACCGCTGACGTGCCCCCCAGGGTCTCTCCATCAAACACCAGTGACGTGCCCCCCAGGGTCTCTCCACCATCAAACACCAGTGACGTGCCCCCCAGGGTCTCTCCATCAAACACCAGTGACGTGAACCCCCCAGGGTCTCTCCGCCATCAAACACCACTGACGTGCCCCCCAGGGTCTCTCCACCATCAAACACCAGTGACGTGCCCCCCCAGAGTCTCTCCACCATCAAACACCAGTGACGTGCCCCCCTAGGGTCTCTCCACCCTCAATCACCACTGACGTGCCCTCCCCAGGGTCTCTCCATCAAACACCAGTGACGTGCCCCCAGGGTCTCTCCACCATCAAACACCAGTGACGTGAACCCCCCAGGGTCTCTGCACCATCAAACACCAGTGACGTGCCTCCCAGGGTCTCTCCACCATCAAACACCAGTGACGTGCCCCCCCAAGGGTCTCTCCACCATCAAACACCAGTGACGTGCCTCCCCCAGGGTCTCTCCGCCATCAAACACCACTGACGTGCCCCCCAGGGTCTCTCCACCATCAAACACCAGTGACGTGCCCCCCCAGAGTCTCTCCACCATCAAACACCAGTGACGTGCCCCCCTAGGGTCTCTCCACCCTCAATCACCACTAACGTGCCCTCCCCAGGGTCTCTCCATCAAACACCAGTGACGTGCCCCCAGGGTCTCTCCACCATCAAACACCAGTGACGTGAACCCCCCAGGGTCTCTGCACCATCAAACACCAGTGACGTGCCCCCCAGGGTCTCTCCACCATCAAACACCAGTGACGTGCCCCCCCCAAGGGTCTCTCCACCATCAAACACCAGTGACGTGCCTCCCCCAGGGTCTCTCCACCATCAAACACCAGTGAAGTGCCCCCCCCCAGGGTCTCTCCACCATCAAACACCACTGACGTGCCCCCCAGGGTCTCTCCACCATCAAACACCAGTGACGTGCCGCCCCCCCGGGTCACTCCACCATCAAACACCAGTGACGTAACTCCCCCCAGGGTCTCTCCACCATCAAACACCAGTGACGTGCCTCCCCCCAGGGTCTCTCCACCATCAAACACCAGTGACGTGCCTCCCCCCAGGGTCTCTCCACCATCAAACACCAGTGACGTGCCTCCCCCCAGGGTCTCTCCACCATCAAACACCAGTGACGTGCCTCCCCCCAGGGTCTCTCCACCATCAAACACCACTGACGTGTTTGCTAAGATCAATATGCACAAATATTTTTTTACCCACACTCACCAACTGAGCAGAAGCTTAAATACTCACTACACACAAGTGGTGAGTATTGATGCACTGGTGAGTATTGATGCACTGACCACGTGCATCAATACTCACTACACACAAGTGGTGAGTATTGATGCACTGGTGAGTATTGATGCACTGACCACGTGCATCAATACTCACTACACACAAGTGGTGAGTATTGATGCACTGGTGAGTATTGATGCACTGACCACGTGCATCAATACTCACTACACACAAGTGGTGAGTATTGATGCACTGACCACGTGCATCAATACTCAACACGACTCGCCAATCACCACCAATACATTCCCTTACATTTTACCACGAAACAAAATTCCTTCGCGGTTCCCCCCCCCCACAAACCATCCCAAAAAATAACATTAACAGAAAATGTTGCGACAGTGTTGGGCGTGCATGTGGTGTATTATATGTGAAGACAGACCTGCTGCATCATATCCGGCATGTGGTGTATTATATGTGAAGACAGACCTGCTGCATCATATCTGTCATGCGGTGTATTACATGTGAGGACAGACCTGCTGCATCATATCTGTCATGCGGTGTATTACATGTGAAGACAGACCTGCTGCATCATATCCGTCATGCGGTGTATTACATGTGAAGACAGACCTGCTGCATCATATCTTGTCATGCGGTGTATTACATGTGAAGACAGACCTGCTGCATCATATCTGTCATGCGGTGTATTACATGTGAAGACAGACCTGCTGCATCATATCTGTCATGCGGTGTATTACATGTGAAGACAGACCTGCTGCATCATATCTGTCATGCGGTGTATTACATGTGAAGACAGACCTGCTGCATCATATCTGTCATGCGGTGTATTACATGTGAAGACAGACCTGCTGCATCATATCTGTCATGCGGTGTATTACATGTGAAGACAGACCTGCTGCATCATATCTGTCATGCGGTGTATTACATGTGAAGACAGACCTGCTGCATCATATCTGTCATGCGGTGTATTACATGTGAAGACAGACCTGCTGCATCATATCTGTCATGCGGTGTATTACATGTGAAGACAGACCTGCTGCATCATATCTGTCATGCGGTGTATTACATGTGAAGACAGACCTGCTGCATCATATCCGTCATGTGGTGTATTACATGTGAAGACAGACCTGCTGCATCATATCTGTCATGCGGTGTATTACATGTGAAGACAGACCTGCTGCATCATATCCGTCATGTGGTGTATTACATGCGAAGAGAGAGAGATGCTGCATCATATCCGTCATGCGGTGTATTACATGCGAAGAGAGAGAGATGCTGCATCATATCCGTCATGCGGTGTATTACATGCGAAGAGAGAGAGATGCTGCATCATATCTGTCATGCGGTGTATTACATGCGAAGAGAGAGAGATGCTGCATCATATCTGTCATGCGGTGTATTACATGCGAAGAGAGAGAGATGCTGCATCATATCTGTCATGCGGTGTATTACATGCGAAGAGAGAGAGATGCTGCATCATATCCGTCATGCGGTGTATTACATGCGAAGAGAGAGAGATGCTGCATCATATCCGTCATGCGGTGTATTACATGCGAAGAGAGAGACATGCTGCATCATATCCGTCATGCGGTGTATTACATGCGAAGAGAGAGAGATGCTGCATCATATCTGTCATGCGGTGTATTACATGCGAAGAGAGAGAGATGCTGCATCATATCTGTCATGCGGTGTATTACATGCGAAGAGAGAGAGATGCTGCATCATATCTGTCATGCGGTGTATTACATGCGAAGAGAGAGAGATGCTGCATCATATCCGTCATGTGGTGTATTACATGCGAAGAGAGAGACATGCTGCATCATATCCGTCATGCGGTGTATTACATGCGAAGAGAGAGAGATGCTGCATCATATCTGTCATGCGGTGTATTACATGCGAAGAGAGAGAGATGCTGCATCATATCTGTCATGCGGTGTATTACATGCGAAGAGAGAGAGATGCTGCATCATATCTGTCATGCGGTGTATTACATGCGAAGAGAGAGAGATGCTGCATCATATCTGTCATGCGGTGTATTACATGCGAAGAGAGAGAGATGCTGCATCATATCTGTCATGCGGTGTATTACATGCGAAGAGAGAGAGATGCTGCATCATATCTGTCATGCGGTGTATTACATGCGAAGAGAGAGAGATGCTGCATCATATCTGTCATGCGGTGTATTACATGCGAAGAGAGAGAGATGCTGCATCATATCTGTCATGCGGTGTATTACATGCGAAGAGAGAGATGCTGCATCATATCCGTCATCACTATGACAAATGACTCACAATACACGCCGTAGTAAAGTCTGTCTTCACTATATACACAACAAAATTAAAAGCAACAAGGCACATAAAACTTGCAAGATTAGAAAAAATATATAAAACATCAAAGTGATAAGTACTCTTATCACTCTGATTGATATTAGTACACTTATATACACTTAAGGACAATCATTTAAGAAAATGTTGAAGCTATTTGTGACCAAATATTTCCTTTAATAAATGCCCTTAATTCTACAGCAAGTAGCTTCATGTTCTGGTTGTATCACTATACCATTTACAATTATAGTCAGTATCCTTTCCCCAGAGGCGGTGCAATGCAAACATTGAAAACATGCTCTCTGACTCAGCACCCGCACCACAGCCCTGAGATTTTTTATAAAAAAAAAAATGCAAAATATCACTAGCATGAGCCCTCAGTGTTCTTTTGAGGATGTGCTTAGATCTAGATGAAAAACCAAAACTCTTAAAGCGTGCCGACATAGTCCATAAGGGAGCCAAAAATTGCAGATCAGTAGCCCCAACATCCCCCGTCACAATGAGACAGGTTCAACATCTGGGTATCTTTACCTTGTAGATGTTTCGCCATCCAGTAGCTTCATCATGCAGAATTTGAAGACTGAAGAGCCTAAGAGCATGTGATGAGCACCATAGTCTTGAGTTTCCAATAGCACAGTGCTCATTACCTGCTCCTAGGCTGACAGACTGATTATCTTGTCTTCTACTGTATTATTTATATTTCTAGTCTTCACAAGCTAAATTACAACCTTTAGGGAACAACACAATCTACACAACCCACACCATCACAGTTTTAAAAAATGGAAGATCATGTCTGTTCCAACTGCTAAGCCACTGACAGAATTACAGAGGCGTTGGAAGAAAACCAAAACGCAGATGTGATATACAAAGATTTTGCAAAGGCGTTTGACAAATGCAATCATAAGGTGATTGCACACAAAATGAGGGCCACAGGCTTAACAGAGAAGGTCGGCAGATGGATTTTTAAGTTTCTAACACATAGTGGTAAACAAAGCAAAATCCAGCATCAGTGAAGTAAACAGCTCAGTACCCCAAGGCACAGTCCTGCACCTCTACCCTTTATCTTCATAACAAACGAAGATAAAAATAAAACACCTGTCACAATTCTGTATCATTTGCAAATAACATTAAAATAAACATGAAAGTCACCTCGGTAGAAGACACGGAAAAATTGGAAAGTTGTTCCAGTGAGGAGTGGAGAACATGACGTTTAATGGTGGGGAGTTTCAAGTTTTCAGACAAGAAGGAATGAAGACTATATGAAGACTATATAAAACTTAAAATAATCAAACTGAATGAAAGGAACAGGTGAAAGACCTGGGAGTAATTATGTCGGCTGACCTTTCTTTTAAAGAACACAATTAGGCAGATATCACTAACAGGGTAGACAATGAGTATTTTCAAGACAAGGGAAACTGTGCCAATGGTAACACTTCTCAAAACACTTGTGATCTCTCGTTTGGAATACTGTTTAGTACTGACAGCCCCATTCAGGTCAGGAGAGATCACAGCGGGAAGTGATACACAGATCATTTATAGCTAGCATAGACCCATAAAACATTTAAATTACTGAGAAAACCTTAAGTCCTAACTAAATATGTACTAACTGGAGCGGAGGAAGGGAGGGGGAGGTAGGGAGGGGGAGGGAGGGAGGGGGAGGGAGGGAGGGGGGGAGGGAGAGGGAGGGAGGGAGAGAGAGAGGGAGAAAGAGAAAGAGAAAGAGAAAGAGAGAGAGAGAGAGAGAGAGAGAGAGAGAGAGAGAGAGAGAGAGAGAGAGAGAGAGAGAAAGAGAGAGAGAGAATATATACAAGGAAAAGTACTTGAGGTGTCTTGTCCCAAATCTGCTTACTGCCATTACCTGCTCCGCATGGGTCAGTAGGCCTGTTGCAGTGTTCTTTCTTTCTTATGTTATGTTGTTATTACACAACAAACTGGAGTGAGAGATGGGAAGAAATGAAAAATAAACCCAGTGAAAAGCAGGCGCAACGTATCCGAGGCCACACACTATTCAACATCTTATTAGAAGATATCGGAAACATTGTTGGTAGTGTAGAAGTCAAGATGAAACTAGACAAATACATTTATCAGGTTCCAGATCAACCAGGCTGTGATGTATACATGAGCCAGCAGTAACAGCCTGGTTGACGAGGCAAGCAATAGTCGAGTCTGGCCCAAAGCCTGGCTCAAGGGGTAGAGAAACTCGAAACTCGGACACGTTTCCATAGTTTTTCTATCCTCGCAGGACGGCTTTTGGCCAATCTTCCTTGTTTGCTGTTAACATAAGTCATCTTAGATGTAACATTATACTGCTGGCCACTAGCCCAGCATCTCCAACACATACAAAACAATGTCATCCGTCAATTGCCAGCTACCGTACTTTAATAAGAAGAGGCGCGTGCATCCTAACACAAGCCACTTTCCGGCTTGAAACACCCACATAAAGCGAAGCATACAACTCACCTGCCAAATGTCCTTTAACCTTTATACTGTGACCACCTCCGATCATCTTACCCCCCCCCCCCCCCAAAAAAAAAATACATGCACGTTTGAGTGGCAATAGTACCTACCAAGATACAAACTGAGCCATCCTATATTATGGCACGCCTAACTGTCTGCCAGTTATACAGTCATCCTCCCTATCTTTTAATGCCACCTCTCAAGTCCCGGGATCGAATTCCAGACCAAGGACAAATTTTTCTGACAATCCTCGCTCACATGTTCACCGATCAGTTTACGAACCTGTGTACGAGCACTGTTAAGGTCACTTGCACGGTAAAAACTGCTTTGCAAATACGATACGAAGTTTTAGTTTAAATCACATCCCCAGGAAAATGTCAGTGTATACCTGGAGTTTTGGGGGTCAACGCCCCCGCGGCCCAGTCCACGAACAGAAGCTTCTAACACGGTGGAGGGGGCTCCAGTGCTGGCTAGCAAATGTTCCAACACAGAGGGGGGCTCCAGTGCTGGCTAGCAAATGTTCCAACAGAGGGGGGGGGGCTCCAATGCTGGCTAGCAAGTGTTCCAACATGGGGGGCCCAGTGATGGCTAGCAAGTGTTCCAACATGGGGGGCCCAGTGATGGCTAGCAAGTGTTCCAACATGGGGGGCCCAGTGATGGCTAGCAAGTGTTCCAACATGGGGGGCCCAGTGATGGCTAGCAAGTGTTCCAACATGGGGGGCCCAGTGATGGCTAGCAAGTGTTCCAACATGGGGGGCCCAGTGATGGCTAGCAAGTGTTCCAACATGGGGGCCCAGTGATGGCTAGCAAGTGTTCCAACATGGGGGCCCAGTGATGGCTAGCAAGTGTTCCAACATGGGAGGCCCAGTGATGGCTAGCAAGTGTTCCAACATGGGAGGCCCAGTGATGGCTAGCAAGTGTTCCAACATGGGAGGCCCAGTGATGGCTAGCAAGTGTTCCAACATGGGGGGGCCCAGTGATGGCTAGCAAGTGTTCCAACATGGGGGGCCCAGTGATGGCCAGCAAGTGTTCCAACATGGGGGGCCCAGTAATGGCTAGCAAGTGTTCCAACATGGGGGGCCCAGTGATGGCTAGCAAGTGTTCCAACATGAAGGGTCTAATGCTGGCGAGCAAGTGTTCCAACATGAAGGGTCTAATGCTGGCGAGCAAGTGTTCCAACATGGAAGGGGGGTCCAGTGCTGATAAGCAAGTGGTCCAACATGGGGGGGGCCAGTGATGGCTAGCAAGTGTTCCAACATGGGGGGTGGGTTCTAGCATTGGCTAGCAGATGTTCCAACATGGGGTAGGGGGGGTCCAGTGCTGATTAGCAAGTGGTCCAACATGGGGGGGTCCAATGCTGGCTAGCAAGTGTTCCAACACCGGGGGACGGGGTGTCCAGTGTTGGCTAGCAAGTGGTCCAACACCGGGGGGGGGGGGAGTCCAGTGCCGGCAAGCAAGTGTTCTAACATGGAGGAGGGGGGGGTCCAGTGCTGGCTACCTGGAGGGCCTTCCGAAAGTCAACGCCCCAGTGGCCTGATTCATATTGGATCAGGGCCTGATCAACCAGGCAGTTACTGCTGGCTGCACGCAATCGAAGAACTAACCACAGCCAGACTAGTCAAGTACTGACTTTAGGTATCTGTCCAGCTCCCTTTTACATTCACCCACGGGACTATTGGTAATCCTCCTTATGTATGCTAGGAAGCTTTTGAAGTCTCGGGTTCCTGGCACTGTTATCTCTTAGTGTACTCGCGGCACCCTTGCTGTTCATTTGGGGTACGTTGCACCACCTGTCGAGACTTCTTCTTTCGTAGGGAGTGATTTTGATGTGCAAATTTGGGACTAACCCTTCTAGGATTTTCCAGGTGTAAATTATGATATATCCATCTCGCCTGCATTCCAAGGAGTACAGGTCAAATAGTTCCAGTAATGAGATGTCTGACTGTACTTATACGTGAAGTGAAGGTTCTCTGTATATTATCTAGATCTGAAATTTCGCCTGCCTTGAAAGAAGCGGTTAGTGTACAGCAGTATTCCACAGCTCAGAGATAACGAGTGACTTAGAGAGGATCATCAATGACTTGGCATCTCTTGTTTTGAAGGGTCCCATTATCCATCCCATCGTTTTCCATACAGTTGTGACTGACTTTGTTGTGATCTTTGAAGGTGAGGTCCTCTGACATTATCACTCCCAAGTCCTTCACATTAGTTTTCCACTATTGTGTCGTTAGAATTTTTTATATTCCAATCTCCCTTTTATATTCTAAAGTTTTTCATAGAGGAGTAACCGAAATTTGTGCTCAATGAACCTATATTGTTTTCCATGGCATGGCAGTTGGAAGACTGGGGTTATATCTGCTAGGAGATTTGCAGTATCCTCAATATAGGGCACATGCAAATTTTTGTACATCTACATTCTGACTGTCCTCCAGTAGGTCCAATAGTTGCGAGAGGCAGGAACGACCTGCTCTAAACCCAAGTTGCCATGGATGGTGCAACTGTTGGGAATCCAAGTGGTTGATCATGCTTCTTATAACTCTCTCAAACATTTTTTATAATGTCGAATATTAGTGCTAACGGTCTATAATTTTTTTTGCTATTACTCTGATGTCACCTATTTTGAGTGGGGATATATACGTTTTTAGTAACTCTAAAAAGACACCTGTGTGTCCAGGCTTCCTCTCCTTAGCATACTTGAAGCATGCAAAAAGGTTTCTTGCATTTCTTTATAAACACAGAGTTCCACGAGCCTGGGGGCCTGGGGCAGAGAGCGTGTCTGTGTTGTCGATGGCTTTTTCGAAGTCCGGTCGAGTTAGTGTTATGTCAGAAATCTGGTATACATTTACGGGGCTTTGAGGTTCTTTCATGAAAAAAATTATCCAGAATGTAATTTAAAGAGGAAGGCATCTGTAATTACAACCCACATAATTCTGAGGCAAACTCTGGTTCAACTTTCGGAAACTGTAATTTGTCGATAAGATCAACATTGTTTTTTAAGTGGGCTTCAGAAATGTTGCCAAGCAAAGGCGTTAATATTTTTACCAACAAATTTGTGTGTACTCACCTAATTGTGGTTGCAGGGGTCGGGACTCAGCCCCTGGCCCTGCCTCTTCACCAAGTGCTACTAGGTCCCCTCTCTGCTCCATGAGCTTTATCATACCTCATCTTAAAGCTATGTATGGTTCCTACCTCCACTACCTCACTTGCTAGGCTATTCCACTTCGTGACTACTCTATAATTGAAGAAATACTTCCTAACATCCCAAAGACTCATCTGGGTCTTCAACTTCCAATTGTGACCCCTTGTTCCTGTGTTCCCTCTTTGGAACATCCTGTCTCTGTCCACCTTCTCTATGACTGAAGAAATACTTCCTAACATTCCTTTGACTCATCTGTGTGTGTGTGTGTGTGTGTGTGTGTGTGTGTGTGTGTGTGTGTGTGTGTGTGTGTGTGTGTGTGTGTGTGTGTGTGTGTGTATGGTGCCAAATAGGTAAAAATTGTGATTTTAGCTTAAATAGCAACACTCTTCTTACCGAATAAGGCAAGCGAAAATTTGTGTATGCATTAATTTCGCAAAAATCTTTCTGAACCTAGCGAAAAAAAAATATTTCATTGCAGAGCACATCATCTATGTATCTGAACCACTTAGCATTGAGAAAAAATCTTTAAGTAGTCTAGTCTCAGAGGGGCGGAGGGGATTTTCCATAGCCACGCCTTGTTTTTGAGCATAGTACTTGCCTTCAAGCACAAACTTGCAATCCATAACACAAAGTTTAATTAGTTTAATAATTGTATTTATGGAGTAGGGCAAGAAGTTTTCTAGTTCCTCTTCAAGGTACGTAAGTAAGTCAGTGCTGTGACATCAAAACTCACAAGGCTAAAGTCGTGTGGAACATTTAATTCCTGGAGCCTTTCAATAAGATCGACATCATTTTTAATATGCACCTCCGAGATCCTACCAACCATTAGAGTTAAAAGTTTAACCAATCATTTAAATAGGCTATATGCTGTTGAGCCTACTGAACCTATAATCTTCAATAACATTTTAAGACATTTACTGAAATGGCTATTGACCAGGTTAATGGGGTTCCTAACAAGCTGTTCATAAGTTTCATTATCACTCAATAACTGGTTCATTTTACCTAAGTATTCAACTTTATCTAAAATAACAATAATACTGGATTTATCACCTCTCAAGAGATGCAAGGTCTAATCGTTACTGAGCTCCTTGTATGCTTTAGTGAATCTTAATGGGCCGTTTGGGACTACCGGACAGAATAATGTCCTATATACTATCCCTTACACACATTAAATATATCGGGCGTCAGGTCTGCCTACCTGGAGGGTATTCTGGGGATCAACGCCCCCGCATCCCGGTCCATGACCAGGCCTCCTGGTGGATCAAGTCCTGAACAACCGGGATGTTACTGCTGGCACCACGTAGTCCAACGTACGAACTACAGCCCGGCTGATCTGGTCACCATGTTTTTCTAGCATGCAGAAAGATTTTGCTATGTTTACGTAATTAACATCTTTAGTTGTTGGCGTGAAGCTTAATCCTCACCCTAGTGCTGCCTGCTGTTCACTACTTAATTCACTGTTAGACAAGTTCATTATGTAACTCCAGATTTGCATGTGTGATGAAGCCACTTTGTGCATAAGTTCGGTGTTCTCTCTGACTCTTCTAAGCTCACTACAAATATAATCATGCAAGTAGTCTTGCTAACCTAAGGGAATCTTCTTAGAGAAAATCGTCTTGGCTCTCTTTTCTATAAAAAGCATCTTCTTTTCATGTCGTACTAGTTCAATTGTTTAGTAAGCACTAACCTGTGTAGTTGATCAAACAGTGTAGTAGCCAACCTGACCAACCTGTCCTGCAGTAGCGACAGGCCAGGTGTCAAATGCCATTTTTAACCATGTCGGCTCTTGCTATCACCCACGAGGGTGGGCTGCCACCCAGATAATTGTATCCAACAGTTCCTTGGCATGCAAAGAGTATGTAACAATTTATTCGGCGTATATCACACTCTCAAATAGGCTACCAGCGAACCGGATGCAAAGGGTTTAACGATCGATAGGGTAACAGTCGTTAAATCAGTACCTTGGTTCATTAATCAATCACAAACAAGCCCACCAAAGCTGAAGCAACGTGGTTCACTTGCGCTAAGCACTGGCACACTTGCCTAGCTGCTGGCTGAGTACGGTGCACACTCTCTGGTTTCCGCTTTGCCATCTGTCACCGCGTACACTTATTATTCTATCTGTATATGTTGTACATAGTGTACATACCTGTACATAATGGGTGAAGGCAAATATACATTAGTCTACTGCTAAATTGTTTGCTCCAATTCCCATTACGACCAAGTCTCACAGGCCATTCTTTACTTGTGTTTGATATATGGGGGACTTTTCTGGAGCTGGAGCTAATATTGGTATATTTCAGATTGCATCACTATCGCCTTTTTTATTGCCTGTCATTCTTGCTACCAAATGTGTATCCTGCAAGTCGTCCTGTACTATTGCTGCTTGTTGCATGCATTACAAATAGTGTTTTACAGTGGGTTATGCTACCAACACGAGTGAGGTGGTTGGTGTCTGAGTATACTCTCCTATATCTGCCCAAACTACTTCTACAGTGTTGCTGGAGAATTGCTTGTTCCATTACCATAGAATACCAACGAACTCTCACTGCTATGCAGCTCTGTGACATTTGCAGCAAATTAAACGTTGAAACAACTATGGAGCACCAAACTGAGGTATCTCCCAATACAGAAGCTATTAATCGCCCATCTCCACTTAGACTCCTTCATAATGTGGGAGGGCTAGCACCAAAGCAATCAGACCAGCAGTGAAGCAGGTGGTGAACCAGGTTTATCTTGGGGCGAGTCAGCTTTGTTGGCACTTGGGTTAGCTAAACTAAATCTCAAAACAACCAGAGAGTAGTGAACATTTGCTAAAAAGGAGGCGGATAGAGAGAAGGAGAGCAGGCAATTTAAGCAATCTGTTGGTGACTACTTTAGCGTGCAAAAAGCAGTGCTGTTAGTACCTCGCTTTCTTGAGTCTGAGCTTGAACAGTTTTTTTGAGGCATTTGAAGACCAGGTTCGAGCACTGAGGTTGCCTGGGGAACACCGGGCAGCATTGGTACATACAGTGTTGTTAGGTAAGACACATATGCAACAGTTTGGTATCTTTATTTCGAAACGTTTCGCCTACACAGTAGGCTTCTTCAGTCGAGTACAGAAAAAGTTGATAGAAGCAGAAGAGACTTGAAGACGATGTAATCAGTCCATCACCCTTAAAGTTTTGAGGTGGTCAGTCCCTCAGTCTGGAGAAGAGCATTGTTCCAAAGTTTGAAACATACAGTGTTGTATGGCAAAGTGCAAGAGTTCACAGCTGTTTTAAATAATGAAGAATTTGCCCATTATCTGTTAGTCAAAACAACGGTTCTTGGGCCAAATCAGTGTATTCCCACCAATTACAGGAGGGTATTCAAACTGTAGAAGTGTCAGACTTTGTAAGGCAGCAGTTAAAAAAAAAAATCACAAAATGGTACAAGGCGAGTGGTGTCAGCAACTTTCCGACTTAGTGCAGTTAAACTGCTGGACCAGAGGTTAGAGTCTAGAGAACATTCACTGACCACTACATTAGAAGCAGCCAGGCTGGCTGACACTTATGAGGCTAACCACTCCTTGTCCGAGCGGTCTAATCTTTCTTCCCAACAGCCTGCCATGAATAGAGATCGTCAGGGACGAGTCCCTGACTGGAGGACGAAGTGGCAGGATGAAAGTGAACAACGATGCCAACCAAGTCGTCTGGTGAGCAACATCATCAAACTTGTGGTCAACCTGGTGAGCGACGACCTCAAACTCATGGTCAACCTGGTGAACAACGGATGCCAGTACACAGAGTGGCACCAGCCACAAATTCAACAGGAAGACAAATTAAAGTATGAGGTAACATATTACTGTTGTTATAAACCCGGCCACAAGTCCAACTGCCCAATTAAGCCCCAACCCTTGGGAAAAATCAGAATCCTCCCTTTGAGGTGAACTAGAAAGTAGTAGTGTGGTATGGCCCCATACTACAGGACATACCACATCTCCCTTCAGGAGATGATGATAGGATTGATGATTTTCTTTTTTCTGTCTCATAAACATGCAAGATTTCACGTACGTCTTGCTACTTCTACTTACACTTAGGTCACACTACACATACATGTACAAGCATATATATACACACTCCTTTGGGTTTTCTTCTATTTTCTTTCTAGTTCTTGTTGTTGTTTGTTTCCTCTTCCCATGAAGAAGTGGAACAGAATTCTTCTTCCGTAAGCCATGCGTGTTGTAAGAGGCGACTAAAATGCCGGGAGCAAGGGGCTAGTAACCCCCTTCTCCTGTATAAATCACTAAACTTAAAAAGAGAAACTTTCGTTTTCTTTTTGGGCCACCCTGCCTCGGTGGGGTACGGCCGGTTTGTTGAAAGATATATATATATATATATATATATATATATATATATATATATATATATATATATATATATATATATATATATATATATATATATATATATATATATATATATATATATATATATACATACATACATACATACATACATACGTGTGTGTGTATGTGTGTGTATCTCATTTACCAAACTGCGGCAGGCCAGGGTTCGACCCCACGACACACTATCCCGCCTCAACAGGCAACACCACGTACACGTCACCTTAACAACTCAGCCATCGATCCTACAAAGATCACGTACCCAGCAGAGCTAGGTGCTTTTTGTGATCCGAGGACACTCTTGGCAGTGGTGTCCTCAAGGATTAATTTCAGCCTCCTCCTCTTAGAATACCCGCCTCCACAAGCATTCAATATAGCAATGAAACCACGAAACAAGTGGTTTAGAATCATTTACCAAACTATGGCAGGCCAAGGTTCGACCCCACAACACACTGTCCTGCCTCAAGAGACAACACAATGCACATGTCACCTTATCCACCCAGCCATTCACCCTACAAATGTCACACACCCAGCAGAACTAGGTGTTTTTCACACACACACAAACACACACACGCTTTGTTTTCTTCCAAATATAAGCAAATGTGTAGTTGCAGCTGTAAATTTAATTTTAAAATAACTTTCTCTTGGAGAGGACATGCGCCTCGTCATTCATTTCTCTTTTCTAATTTGTCTACAAACGATATTTAGCTTAAGTAATGTTTGGATTTTTACAATATCGCTATGATTTTTTTTAGTGAATAAATCCAACAGGGTTCTTCATGCACAAGTGTTGCCTAACAACCGCCTTTCATGCATGAGGCAGGTTATCAGCACACCTCTGCTTGTGTATAAATTCCTCAAATTAGTTCCTCATAAGCCGTACTGTGGTGTATGTTAGAATGTGTGCGGCCAGCACCAACAGCCTGATAGATCAGGTCAGCAACCGGGAAGCTTGGTCTGGGACCGAGACACGAGGACGGTGTGACTTCCGGAAGCTACTATGGGCAACCTTCACAGCATCTCCGGTACGGCTGGAAAACATTAGGGACGTGTTTCCCTAAGACGCCTGCTGTCCCTGTTCACCCATCATTATGAAATGGGTACCTGGGTGTTAGTCGACTGATGTGGGTCGCATCCTGGAACAAAACTGACGTAATTTGCCCGAAATGCTCAGGATAACAAGTGACTTTCTATATAGTAGTATGTCATTGATGTCAACTAGGACTGTATACCTTGTACATGTACTTGAAGATATAAAGATATTATATTACTTACTGTATATGTCTGATTCTTCAACGTCTCGGTTTTGAACAGTATCAATAATATGAACAGCAAACAGTTAAAATACTTATGTTGTAAGTACGAATATTACTTTTGCCTAGAAGAAACGGCATTTTTTTTTTTTATTTCTAAGTTCATATATGCATACTGAAATTCCTACTTAAGAGGAGTATGTAAAAATTTACGAATCTGAGCACATTGTGCGCGCGCACACAAGTCACCACTAACCTACATTCAGCAGCTGGGGTTTGTCAGGCACTCTACAACAAGGAAATTAACCTGTTGACACTTTCCACTTGTGTCCTTGTGTATGTTTTGTGGGGTTTTACTGAGATACGAGACTTCTCTGGAATAAAACTCAACTGATACAAGAGGATACACAAATGGAAGGTGCCAACAGATTAATTTTCTTGTTTTTGAGTGCCTGACAAAGCCTAGCTACTGAATGTAAGCTAAACTACGATCAAAGCCTAGGGTGTGACCAGAGACCTAGACCTTCTACTTTGTTAGGGTGCCAGGGACCAATGCCTCACATCACGGTCTTGCACCAGGCCTGGTCAGTCAGGCTGTATGTGCTTTTCCCCACACACTTTCTGGTAGGCACTACAGCCTTATGCACAAAAGGTAGAGCATGTTCCGGCTAACACTAACAAAGATCAAACGATAAGAGCATTGTTAAGTATAAAACAATATAACGTATTATACCTTGTTCACACAAATGTCATTTACATACATTTAGAAATTCCGTTTATGAGCAAAAGTGTGGGTCTAGGTGTACCTGGTGTGAAAGAAGGGAGGTGAGAGGTGGGGGAAGGAAGGAGGTGGCAGAAAAGGGAGGGAAGATGAAAGGAGAAAGAAAGGGGAAGAAAAAAAAAGCAGAAAGAGAGTTGAGAAGATAAGGGGAGGAAGGAAAAAAGGGAATTCTTTAAAAAGCATACGGAAAGAAAAGCAGGGAAGAAATAAGGGAGAGAAGGGTACACAGGGCAGACGGGATGGGGAGAGTTAAAGATACAAGGAAAGGGGAAGGGGGAAGGTACGAGGTAGGGGAAAGGAGGGGGATAGGAAGGCGTGACAAGTGGCGGGTGTTGTTTGGTGCGTCTGGAGGAAGTATTATAAATAGACAAGTGCCCAGACGATTACGTCACACACCTGTGTTATTTCCTCTATGTTACACCCCTGTTACCTACCTGCACCACAGTCCCTGGTACCTACATGCACCACAGTCCCTGTTACCTACCTGCACCACAGTCCCTGTTACCTACCTGCACCACAGTCCCTGCTACCTACCTGCACTACAGTCCCTGTTACCTACCTGCACTACAGTCCCTGTTACCTACCTGCACCACAGTCCCTGTTACCTACCTGCACCACAGTCCCTGTTACCTACCTGCACCACAGTCCCTGTTACCTACCTGCACCACAGTCCCTGCTACCTACCTGCACCACAGTCCCTGTTACCTACCTGCACCACAGTCCCTGTTACCTACCTGCACCACAGTCCCTGTTAGCTACCTGCACCACAGTCCCTGTTACCTACCTGCACCACAGTCCGTTACCTACCTGCACCACAGTCCCTGTTACCTACCTGCTCCCCAGTCCCTGTTACCTACCTGCTCCCGTCCCTGTTACCTACCTGCTCCCCAGTCAGTGGTACTTACCAGCACCACAGTCCCTATTACCTACCTGCACCCCAGTCCCCGTTACCAACCTGCAACACAGTCCCTGTTACCTACCTGCATCACAGTCCCTGTTTCCTACCAGCACCACAGTCCCTGTTACATACCTACACCACAGTCCCTGTTACCTACCTGCATCCCAGCCCCTGTTACCTACCTGCACCACAGTCCCTGTTACCTACCTGCACCACAGTCCCTGTTACCTACCTGCGCCCCGGTCCCTGTTACCTACCTGCACCACAGTCCCTGTTACCTACCTGCACCCCAGTCCCTGTTACCTACCAGCACCACAGTCCCTGTTACCTACATGCACCACATTCCCTGTTACCAACCTGGACCACAGTCCCTGTTACCTACCTGCACCACAGTCCGTGTTACCTACCTGCATCACAGTCCCTGTTACTTACCTGCTCCCCAGTCAGTGTTACTTACCTGCACCACAGTCACTGGAACCTACCTGCACCACAGTCCCTGTTACCTACCTACACCACAGTCCCTGCTACCTACCTGAACCCAAGTCCCTGTTACCTACCTGCACCACAGTCCCTGCTACCTACCTGCACCACAGTCCCCGTTACCTACATGCACCACAGTCCCTGTTACCTACCTGCTCCCCAGTGTTACCTACCTGCACCACAGTCCCTGTTACCTACCTACACCACAGTCCCTGTTACCTACCTGCACCACAGTCCCTGGTACCTACATGCACCACAGTCCCTGGTACCTACATGCACCACAGTCCCTGTTACTTACCTGCACCCCATTCCCTGTTACCTACCTGCACCACAGTCCCTGTTACCTACCTGCATCACAGTAGCTGTTACCTACCTGCACCCCAGTCCCTGTTACCTACCTACACCACAGTCCCTGTTACCTACCTGCACAACAGTCCCTGGTACCTACCTGCACCACAGTCCCTGTTACTTACCTGCACCACAGTCCCTGTTACCTACCTGTACCACAGTCCCTGTTACCTACCTGCACCACAGTCCCTGTTACCTACCTGCACCACAGTCCCTGTTACCTACCTGCACCACAGTCCCTGTTACCTACCTGCACCACAGTCCCTGTTACCTACCTACACCACAGTCCCTGCTACCTACCTGAACCCAAGTCCCTGTTACCTACCTGCACCACAGTCCCTGCTACCTACCTGCACCACAGTCCCCGTTACCTACATGCACCACAGTCCCTGTTACCTACCTGCTCCCCAGTGTTACCTACCTGCACCACAGTCCCTGTTACCTACCTGGACAAATGTCCCTGTCACCTACCTGCACCACAGTCCCTGGTACCTATATGCACCACAGTCCCTGTTACCTACCTGCACCACAGTCCCTGTTACCTACCTGCACCACAGTCCCTGTTACCTACCTGCACCACAGTCCCTGTTACCAACCTACACCACAGTCCCTGTTACCTACCTGTACCACAATCCCTGGTACCTACATGCACCACAGTCCCTGTTACTTACCTGCACCCCAGTCCCTGTTACCTACCTGGACAAAAGTCCCTGTTACCTACCTGCATCACAGTCCCTGCTACCTACCTACACCACAGTCCTTGTTACCTACCTGGACAAAAGTCCCTGTTACCTACCTGCACAACAGTCCCTGTTACCTACCTGCACCACAATCCCTGTTACTTACCTGCACCACAGTCCCTGTTACCAACCTACACCACAGTCCCTGTTACCTACCTGTACCACAATCCCTGGTACCTACCTGCACCACAGTCCGTGTTACCTACCTGCATCACAGTCCCTGTTACTTACCTGCTCCCCAGTCAGTGTTACTTACCTGCACCACAGTCACTGGAACCTACCTGCACCACAGTCCCTGTTACCTACCTACACCACAGTCCCTGCTACCTACCTGAACCCAAGTCCCTGTTACCTACCTGCACCACAGTCCCTGCTACCTACCTGCACCACAGTCCCCGTTACCTACATGCACCACAGTCCCTGTTACCTACCTGCTCCCCAGTGTTACCTACCTGCACCACAGTCCCTGTTACCTACCTACACCACAGTCCCTGTTACCTACCTGCACCACAGTCCCTGGTACCTACATGCACCACAGTCCCTGGTACCTACATGCACCACAGTCCCTGTTACTTACCTGCACCCCATTCCCTGTTACCTACCTGCACCACAGTCCCTGTTACCTACCTGCATCACAGTAGCTGTTACCTACCTGCACCCCAGTCCCTGTTACCTACCTACACCACAGTCCCTGTTACCTACCTGCACAACAGTCCCTGGTACCTACCTGCACCACAGTCCCTGTTACTTACCTGCACCACAGTCCCTGTTACCTACCTGTACCACAGTCCCTGTTACCTACCTGCACCACAGTCCCTGTTACCTACCTGCACCACAGTCCCTGTTACCTACCTGCACCACAGTCCCTGTTACCTACCTGCACCACAGTCCCTGTTACCTACCTACACCACAGTCCCTGCTACCTACCTGAACCCAAGTCCCTGTTACCTACCTGCACCACAGTCCCTGCTACCTACCTGCACCACAGTCCCCGTTACCTACATGCACCACAGTCCCTGTTACCTACCTGCTCCCCAGTGTTACCTACCTGCACCACAGTCCCTGTTACCTACCTGGACAAATGTCCCTGTCACCTACCTGCACCACAGTCCCTGGTACCTATATGCACCACAGTCCCTGTTACCTACCTGCACCACAGTCCCTGTTACCTACCTGCACCACAGTCCCTGTTACCTACCTGCACCACAGTCCCTGTTACCAACCTACACCACAGTCCCTGTTACCTACCTGTACCACAATCCCTGGTACCTACATGCACCACAGTCCCTGTTACTTACCTGCACCCCAGTCCCTGTTACCTACCTGGACAAAAGTCCCTGTTACCTACCTGCATCACAGTCCCTGCTACCTACCTACACCACAGTCCTTGTTACCTACCTGGACAAAAGTCCCTGTTACCTACCTGCACAACAGTCCCTGTTACCTACCTGCACCACAATCCCTGTTACTTACCTGCACCACAGTCCCTGTTACCAACCTACACCACAGTCCCTGTTACCTACCTGTACCACAATCCCTGGTACCTACATGCACCACAGTCCCTGTTACTTACCTGCACCCCAGTCCCTGTTACCTACCTGGACAAAAGTCCCTGTTACCTACCTGCATCACAGTCCCTGCTACCTACCTACACCACAGTCCTTGTTACCTACCTGGACAAAAGTCCCTGTTACCTACCTGCACAACAGTCCCTGTTACCTACCTGCACCACAATCCCTGTTACTTACCTGCACCACAGTCCCTGTTACCTACCTGCACCACAGTCCCTGTTACCTATCTACACAACAGTTCCTGTTACCTACCTGCACCCCAGTCCCTGTTACCTACCTGCACGACAGTCCCTGTTACCTACCTGCACCACAGTCCCTCTTACCTACCTGCACCACAGTCCCTGTTACCTACCTGCGCCCCAGTCCCTGTTACCTACCTGCACGACAGTCCCTGTTACCTACCTGCACCCCAGTCCCTGTTACCTACTAGCACCACAGTCCCTGTTACCTGCCAGCACCACATTCCCTGTTACCTACCTGCACCACAGTCCCTGTTACCTACCTTCACCGCAGTCCCTGTTACCTACCTGCACCACAGTCCCTGTTACCAACCTGTACAACAGTCCCTGTTACTTACCTGCTCCCCAGTCAGTGTTACTTACCTGCAACACAGTCCCTGTTAGCTACCTGCACCACAGTCACTGGTACCTACCTGCACCACAGTCCCTGTTACCTACCTGAACCCAAGTCCCTGTTACCTACCTGCACCACAGTCACCTGCTACCTACCTGCACCACAGTCCCCGTTACCTACATGCACCACAGTCCGTTACCTATATGCACCACAGTCCGTTACCTACATGCACCACAGTCCCTGTTACCTACCTGCTCCCCAGTGTTACCTACCTGCACCACAGTCCCTGTTACCTACCTACACCACAGTCCCTGTTATCTACCTGAACAAAAGTCCCTGGTACCTACCTGCACCACAGTCCCTGTTACTTACCTGCACCCCAGTCCCTGGTACCTAGCAGCACCACAATCCCCGTTACCTACCTGCACCCCAGTCCCTCTTACCTACCAGCACCACAGTCCCCGTTACCTACCTGCACCACAGTCCCTGTTACCTACGTGCACAACAGTCCCTGTTGCCTACCAGCACCCCAGTCCCTGTTACCTACCAGCATCACACACCTGCACCACAGTCCCTGTTACCTACCTGCACCACAATCCCTGTTACCTACCTACACCCCAGTCCCTGTTACCTACCAGCACCACAGTCCCTGCTACCTACCTGCACCACAGTCCCTATTACCTACCTGCACCACAGTACCTGTTACCTACCTGCACCATAATTCCTGTTACCTACCTGCACCCCAGTCCCTGTTACCTACCAACACGACAGTTCCCGTTACCTACTTGCACCACAGTCCCTGTTACCTACCTGCACCCCAGTCCCTGTTACCTACCTCCACCCCAGTCCCTGTTACCTACCTGCACCTCAGCCCGTTACCTACCTGCACCCCAGTCCCTGTTACCTACCTGCACCCTAGTCCCTGTTACCTACCTGCACCTCAGCCCGTTACCTACCTGCACCCCAGTCCCTGTTACCTACCTGCACCCTAGTCCCTGTTACCTATCAGCACCCCAGTCCCTGTTACCTACCTGCACCCCAGTCCCTGTTACCTACTTCCACCCCAGTCCCTGTTACCTACCTCCACCCCAGTCCCTGTTACCTATCAGCACCCCAGTCCCTGTTGGCTACCTGCACCCCAGTCCCTGTTACCTACCTGCACCTCAGCCCGTTACCTATCTGCACCGCAGTCCCTGTTACCTACCTGCACCCCAGTCCCTGTTACCTACATCCACCCCAGTTCCTGTTACCTACATCCACCCCAGTTCCTGTTACCTACATCCACCCCAGTTCCTGTTACCTACCTGCACATCAGCCTGTTACCTATCAGCACCCCAGTCCCTGTTACCTACCTGCACCCCAATCCCTGTTACGTACCTGCACCACAGTGTCTGCTACCTACCTGCACCTTAGCCCGTTACCTACCTGCACCTCAGCCCGTTACCTACCTGCACCCCAGTCCGTTACCTACCTGCACCTCAGCTCGTTACCTACCTGCACCTCAGTCCCTGTTACCTACCTGCACCACAATGCCTGTTACCTACCTGCACGACAGTGCCTGTTACCTACCTGCACGACAGTGCCTGTTACCTACCTGCACGACAGTGCCTGTTACCTACCTGCACGACAGTGCCTGTTACCTACCTGCACGACAGTGCCTGTTACCTACCTGCACGACAGTTACCTACCTGACCTGTTACCTACCTGCACGACAGTGCCTGTTACCTACCTGCACGACAGTGCCTGTTACCTACCTGCACGACAGTGCCTGTTACCTACCTGCACCACAGTGCCTGTTACCTACCTGCACGACAGTGCCTGTTACCTACCTGCACGACAGTGCCTGTTACCTACCTGCACGACAGTCCCTGTTACCTACCTGCACCTCAGCCTGTTACCTACCTGCACCACAGTCCCCGTTACCTACTTGCACCACAGTCCCTGTTTCCTACCTGCACCCCAGTCACTGTTACCTACCTGCACCCCAGTCACTGTTACCTACCTGCACCCCAGTCGTTCTTACCTACCTGCACCCCAGTCCTTGTTACCTACCTGCGCCCCAGTCCCTGTTACCTACCTGCACCCCAGTCACTGTTACCTACCTGCATCCCAGTCCCTGTTACCTACCTGCACCCCAGTCCCTGTTACCTACCTGCACCCCAGTCCTTGTTACCTACCTGCGCCCCAGCCCCTGTTACCCACCTGCACCCCAGTCCCTGTTACCTACCTGCACCCCAGTCCCTGTTACCTACCTGCACCCCAGTCCTTGTTACCTACCTGCGCCCCAGCCCCTGTTACCCACCTGCACCCCAGTCCCTGTTACCCACCTGCACCACAGTCCCTGTTACCTACCTGCACCACAGTCCCTGTTACCTACCTGCACCCCAGTCCCTGTTACCTACCTGCACCCTAGTCCCTGTTACCTACCTGCACCCCAGTCCCTGTTACCTACCTGCACCCCAGTCCCTGTTACCTATCTGCACCTGTTACCGCCTGTTCCTCAATCCTTTGTTTCATATCTTTTCTTTCGCCCCCCTCCCCCCTGTTTCCTTGGTGTTTCTCAGTCGTGTTCCTACTTTGATTCCTAGCCCGCCTACCCTCATGTTAGGTTGATTACCTTACGTGGTTCTCGTCTTCAATATTCCAGTGTTTCCTAGAAATTTACTAATGCTATTACCTGCGTTTTATGTTAAGTTGGATTTGTATTATTTACTTTAACCAACAACAATTTAACCACAATCTACTAAAAGGAAGCGATTTTCTGGCAGTAGAGTCCACCACCAAAATCTGAATAATCGTTAATATTTTGGTGGTAGAACTATCTCACTTGTTCCTAGATCCTGGGCACTATCACGGGGGAGCGCTAAACCCGTATTATTATACAGCGCCTGTGTGCCGGAGGCGGGGTGGAAGATATTCAGGCTCAATGCAGGGAACCCGAGCACAGATCTAATTCCCTAGATCAAGAGCCCCTCACCAGCGCCAAGGGAAGTGGTGTTAACATAGCTGTCTTGCTTGTTGCTAACTCCTGGGCGCTATCACTGGTGGTGGTGGTGGTAGACATGTTTGCTTTCTTGTTCCTGGTCACTGGCAACATTTTTCCCTACATTTTGCTACGTCATACTTCTGGGTATCAGGAGCCAGTGGCTACTGCCGTTCTTAAACATTATCTTGACAGGTTATTAGTGAAGGAACGTTATAGAAAGAATTGCTTCCCAGACTTTCTTTGTTCCTTCTATTTTTGGTGTGAAGGGAAAAATATGATTTTAATGGGCGTTTGAAGAAGTAAGAGAAGCATACTGAAGGTTTAAGATTAAGTGTGGGAGGACTGGCGAGTGTCTGAGGAGATGTGGGAGGAAATAAAACAGATTTGGAAGAGTAGGAGAGGTGTGAGAAGTAGGAGAGATATTAGTGGTAGGAGAGATAGTAGTAGTAGGAGAGATGCTGAAGATAGTAGGAGAGAAGTCCAAGTCCGACCGAAAAGTAGTCGTAAGTTTGTTTGTATGTGCGGGTTACCTGTGTATTGTCCCAGTCACAGTATTATGACTCTTAATTCTGTAAGCGGAAGTGAGTTAGGGTGTGCGAGTTAAATGTAAGCTGTGTGGGCGTTTGGGGGAAGGGGGAAATAATATATTGCAGGTAAGTGATATATGAATACCAGTTAAACTTAACCTGACCCCTCCCCACCCCCCTATCCCTTTCCGCTCAAAGCTAAACAGTAGTCTCAGAGATGTAACTCCACCAAGGAGTGAACCCAAGATTAAATATGCAATATTTACGGGTAAGCACCAAAGTTATAATGGTTAATGAGCGCCTTGAGGGTGGAAGATGTGGAGATAATCACGCTGATTCAAGGAAGGGGAGCAGCTCCAATTTCTTGGACAGGGCTCTCTACCAGCATCAGGGCGCCCCCATCCTTCTAACTGAAGAGACCCAAGAGCTGTAACTCAGTTTCCTTAAACTCAACTAAGCAATGGAGAAGTATGATCAATAGCTTAAACATTACACCCAGAAGCCGAGACGTAGCCAACACCATCAACCAGCTTCACAACACCATCAACCAGCTTCACAACACCATCAACCAGCTTCACAACACCATCAACCAGCTTCACAACACCATCAACCAGCTTCACAACACCATCAACCAGCTTCACAACACCATCAACCAGCTTCACAACACCATCAACCAGCTTCACAACACCATCAAGCAGCTTCACAACACCATCAACCAGCTTCACAACACCATCAACCAGCTTCACAACACCATCAACCAGCTTCACAACACCATCAAGCAGCTTCACAACACCATCAACCAGCTTCACAACACCATCAACCAGCTTCACAACACCATCAACCAGCTTCACAACACCATCAAGCAGCTTCACAACACCATCAAGCAGCTTCACAACACCATCAAGCAGCTTCACAAAACCATCAACCAGCTTCACAACACCATCAACCAGCTTCACAACACCATCAACCAGCTTCACAACACCATCAACCAGCTTCACAACACCAACCAGCTTCACAACACCATCAACCAGCTTCACAACACCATCAACCAGCTTCACAACACCATCAACCAGCTTCACAACACCATCAACCAGCTTCACAACACCATCAACCAGCTTCACAACACCATCAACCAGCTTCACAACACCATCAACCAGCTTCACAACACCATCAACCAGCTTCACAACACCAAGCAGCTTCACAACACCAAGCAGCTTCACAACACCATCAAGAAGCTTCACAACACCAAGCAGCTTCACAACACCATCAAGCAGCTTCACAAAACCATCAACCAGCTTCACAACACCATCAAGCAGCTTCACAACACCAACCAGCTTCACAACACCATCAACCAGCTTCACAACACCATCAACCAGCTTCACAACACCAACCAGCTTCACAACACCATCAACCAGCTTCACAACACCATCAACCAGCTTCACAACACCATCAATCAGCTTCACAACACCATCAACCAGCTTCACAACACCATCAACCAGATTGAACATTAAAATGGTATAAAATACCGACAGGTTGTTAGGTAAGACACATATGCAACAGTTAGGTATCTTTATTGTGAAACGTTTCGCCTACACAGTAGGCTTCTTCAGTCAAGTACAGAAAAGTTGATAGAAGCAGAAGATACTTGAAGACGATGTAATCAGTCCATCACCCTTAAAGTTTTGAGGTGGTCAGTCCCTCAGTCTGGAGAAGAGCATTGTTCCATAGTATGAAACAATATGGAGAAGAAGTGACAGGATGGAGCTTTTTATAGCGCCAAGAGGTGAGACGTAGGCCACTAGGAGAGGTAAGAACTCAGATGTTGAGAAGTCAGGTCCCTCTCAAATCCAGCCCCTCTCACTAGTGGAAGTTGTCGAAGTTGATTGCAGGTCTGTACCAAGATACCCTTGTGTTGCAGTGTCTGACAGATTGAACATTAAAATGGTATAAAATACCGACAGGTTGTTAGGTGAGACACATATGCAACAGTTAGGTATCTTTATTGTGAAACGTTTCGCCTACACAGTAGGCTTCTTCAGTCAAGTACAGAAAAGTTGATAGAAGCAGAAGTTACTTGAAGACGATGTAATCAGTCCATCACCCTTAAAGTTTTGAGGTGGTCAGTCCCTCAGTCTGGAGAAGAGCATTGTTCCATAGTATGAAACAATATGGAGAAGAAGTGACAGGATGGAGCTTTTTATAGATACCTAACTGTTGCATATGTGTCTTACCTAACAACCTGTCGGTATTTTATACCATTTTAATGTTCAATCTGTCAGACACTGCAACACAAGGGTATCTTGGTACAGACCTGCAATCAACTTCGACAACTTCCACTAGTGAGAGGGGCTGGATTTGAGAGGGACCTGACTTCTCAACATCTGAGTTCTTACCTCTCCTAGTGGCCTACGTCTCACCTCTTGGCGCTATAAAAAGCTCCATCCTGTCACTTCTTCTCCATATTGTTTCATACTATGGAACAATGCTCTTCTCCAGACTGAGGGACTGACCACCTCAAAACTTTAAGGGTGATGGACTGATTACATCGTCTTCAAGTATCTTCTGCTTCTATCAACTTTTCTGTACTTGACTGAAGAAGCCTACTGTGTAGGCGAAACGTTTCACAATAAAGATACCTAACTGTTGCATATGTGTCTTACCTAACAACCATCAACCAGCTTCACAACACTAACATAAGTCAAACCTTCTACAAACTTTAAAACACACTTACAAAAATATAAAATTTCATAATCATATACTAAATTGTTAGTTAATATCAGAGAGTGTAACCTTAACATTCAAGTAATCAACTTAATCTTATAAATGTCTCTGTAGTTACAAGTTAATATTAAGGCTGCCGGAAATGCTCTTATTAACCAGAGGCTTTTAGAATAAAAAAGTATGTTTAAAATGTCAACTATTCCTGTTAAAAGCTCACAGGGATGATTATATCTATAGTTAGGTAGCAAGCATTTGGTTAATTTCAGATCAACTAGTCTGTAATGCAAAAGTTAAGACTCTGAATGACAAACACCAACAGCCTGATTGATCAACCCAACAACAGACCTGGTTTGGGATCAGGCCGCGGAGAAAGAAGATTCCTGAAATAAGTTTTCATTAGTGACGTGCAGCGACCATCCTCACACCAAACATAAATCAAGAACCTCGTCTGGGCATGGCCAAATACACCATTTCTATAGGATAATAATAATAATAATAATAATAATATCTTCTTTTTTACTACCAGTATATGTACAAGGTTTACAAACCATAGATGACATCAATGACATATTACTATATAGAAAGCCGCTTCTTATGCAGAGCATTTCGGGCAAATTAGGTCAATTTTGTCCCAGGATGCGACCCACACCAATCGACTAACACCCAGGTAACCATTTTACTGATGGGTGAACATAGACAACCGGTGTAAGGAAACACGTCAGATGTTTCCACCCTTTCGCCAGGAATCGAACTCGGACGCTCACCATGTGAAGCAAGAGCTTTAACCACCAGGTCACGGGGCCTGGTGCCACATAGTTAAGAGTAAATACTCGCTTACGTTTTTAGAGGCTTGTATAGTTTACACTAACCTAACGTAGTGTAATATATTCATATGGGAACACTTGGGAACACGACCTGGTTCATTTTGTCCTGCATTGCACACCACCAAGGGAAAGGGGGTGTCTCAGACCCTTCTCGAGTTAAACCAACAGCTTGAATATCATTACCATATCTCCTACACCCCTCACATCGACCATCCACCCCACATTCAAATGCGAGAGTAGACGCAACTTCCACGCCACGCAGAGCAGGCCTAGCTGGCGGTAATGGCGAGAGAAAACGGGAAATACGTAGAAGGGAAAGAGGAGGAAGAGTTGTAATTTTATTTACAAAGTATTAAAATCACTTAATCGTAAAGCTCTTGTGACATATTCCGTTTCTAACATAATCAAATCTACACTATTTAAATCACATTTGCTCTCTCGTTTAGTCAGCACAAGCGATATCTTCCCTGCCATTTTCAGGGCAGGGAAGATATCAGAACTGGAACAGATGCCGAGATCATATACAGCCAGCATAGAGCCAAGAAAGCATTTAAATTATCAGGAATGCCACAAAGTCCTAAATATGTACTCAAGGGCCTGGTCCCAAATCAGCACACTGCCATAACATACTGGGAGTGAGATATGGGAGGAAGTGTGAAATAAATCCAGTGAAAAGCAAGGACAAGATAGGCACAGAAGAACACTGCATCAACATCCGTGGCCCAGGAGTATTCAACATTACCAGAAATCAGAAAAACTGCTGGGAGAAGCGTAGAAGTCTTCAAGAGGAAACTGGACAAGTATTTTCACTAGGTACAACAAATCATAGTAGCTATGGTAGTTATGACAACACCCCAAGTGATTTTTAAGTGGTAGGAAACGAAGAAAGAAAATAGAAAGAGATAACCAAAATAGTCCACCACCTTGGAGCCTTGTTGAACTGGAGGCACAGCTACTGGCCCCACTGGGCTCACAGCTACTGATGCCAACAGAAAATCCCCCCCCCCCAAAAAAAAACCAGACAGCCTCATTTATATTTGCTAATATACAAGGCCTTAAGCCATCCACTAACAATAACATTACCTTTCATTATTGGACTTCAAGGGAAGTCAAATGCAGTGTTTGCAGCCTTCACAGAGACCCACGTAAAACATTACTTTGACAGTGAAATATGGATACCTGGAAACAACCTTTTCAGATGCGACAGAAAGAACAGGCAAGGGGGAGGGGGTTGGCCTGTATGTCAGTCTCTCATTTGCACAGAGATACCGAGCACCACAAATGATGTACTTGAAGTTCTGACAATAAAAATCGAGAAACAAAACTTAGTCATTGTACTTGTATACAAGCCACCGGACGCAACTTCCCAACAGGTCAAAGAACAACTATCAAAAATTGACTCCTGTCTGGAAAACTTTTCCAGCCCCATCCCCAAAATCTTGCTGCTTGTTGACTTCAATCTAAGACATACAAAATGGAAGAATATAGCAAAAAATGTGTAGCAGAAATGATCCCTGGAGGCAGCTCAGATGTCACACACAGGAGCCGCTGAATTTCTGCAACAAACACACTCTAAGCCTGCAGACAGTGGAGCCAACAAGACACAAATAATGACGACCTGGTAAGAAACATATAAAAAACAACAAATTCTAATCACAATTTAATCGAAGTCCAAATTTACACGCACAAGGGTCCTAATCAGCAAAACGCATACAGCTATGAGGGTACCTTTACCAAATTCAACTTCAACAACAAGATCATCTGGGATCTGGTAAACTATGCCCTAAATCAGTGGTTCCCAAACTTTTTCAGCTTGTTACCCAATTTAACATGCCACATAAAGCATGTTACCCCTTTCACAAAATGTTGCTATTATTGATATATATGGCTAAATTAAAACACTTGAGATATTTTCTTTTATTTATTGTATTCGAACATTGTGCATCTCTAATGACTATTACCAAAGATGTCAAGAACATCAGTGAGATGGATGGAGTTGCATACTTGAAGCTAGTTTAGGAATTCTTGGCTTCATACCAGCTTATGTCTACCTCGGCTGATGCTCACAGATAAACTGACAGTGTGAAATAGAGGCAGCCTCAGGAAGTGAGTGACGCGTACTGGACAGGTCGATCTGGGCTACTGAGTGACTTTTGTCCTGAAGCATACTTGTCAAAATACTTTTGGGTTTCCACACACTTAGCTATATATTTCTTCTTTTCTAATACTGTATATTAGTTTTTGATGTTTATTGTTATTTGGTTTAACTTTATTACTTACTTATAATAGGTTTACTTTACAACTTTATATACTAAGACAAAGTTAACAATAATCCTCATACCGCATTGTTTTCTTGATTTTCAGAATTAATAACTTTTTTTCTGTCACCCCTCCATTACCCCCCAAAAATTGTTAAATTACCCCCAGGGGGTAATTTACCCCCAGTTTGGGAACCACTGCCCTAAATGAAACATGTTAGGAAGGTACCTTAAATTACATGGACCCTAACCAATACCTTGAAAAGATCAATCTCCTGATAACTGAAGTATGTTTAAGGTATATTCCTCTAAGAAAAAGGAAAAGAAGTAAACTGGCGAGAGAGAGGAAGAAAGCTCCCTCTACGGGAAAAGACAAAGTATCATTGAGCTCCTCAAGAATGCCAGATTACCTGATACACGGAAGGAAGCGCTAACCAGGAAAGTGGAAAATATTGAGCTAAAGTTAAAGGACTCATACAGGATCCAGGAGAGACAAGAGGAGCTAAAAGCGATTAGTGAAATTGAAAGAAATTCGAAATATTTCTTTTCATATGCCAAAAAGACAAAAATCACATCTAGTATAGGGCCCCTGCTCACACAAGACAGATCCTACATTAATGACAACAAAAACATGAGTGAGATACTGAAATTTCAATATGACTCTCTGTTCAGCGAGCCACTAACCAGTCTAAAGATCAATAATCCAAACAATTTTTTTCACGAGCCTCAAAACCCTGCCAATGTATGCCAAATTTCGGACATAACCCTAACTCCACTAGACTTTGAGAAAGCCATCGACGACATGTCAATGCACTCAGCCCCAGGCCCAGACTCCTGGAACTTTGTGTTCATTAAGAACTGCAAGAAACCCCTCTCACGGGCCCTAAGTATGCTATGGAGAAGGAGCTTAGACACAGGCGAGATTCCACAGTCGCTAAAAACAACGAATATAGCCCCACTCCATAAAGGTGGCAGCAAAGCAGTAGTTAAGAACTATTGACCAATAACGTTCCATACCATAAAGATCTTTGAAAGAGTTCCAAGAAACAGGATAGCAAATCACCTGGACTCTCAAAAATTGCACAATCCAGGGCAACATGGTTCAAGAGCAAGTCGCTCCTGCCTCTCGGAATTGCTAGGACCACTATGATATGGTTTTATATGCACTGGAAAAGAAACAGAATGCAGATGTAGTATACACAGATTTTGCAAAAGCCTTTGACAGGTGCGTCATGGTGTAATAGCACACAAAAATGCGTGCTAAAGGAATAACTGGCAAAGTAGGCAGATGGATTTTCAACTTTCTAACCAATCGCACATAAATAGTAGTGGTAAATAAAGTTAAATCGAATGCTGCCATAGTGAAGAGCTCTGTCCCACAAGGTACAGTACTCTCACCTATCCGGTTCCTCATTCTCATATCAGACAGTCAGAGATGTGAACCATAGTACTGTATCAGCCTTTGCAGACGATACTAAGATCTGCATGAGTGTTATCCATTGAGGACACGTCAAAGCTCCAAGAAGATATAAATCAAATTTTCCAATGGGCAACAGAGAACAATATGATGTTCAATGAAGACAAATTCCAACTACAAACTCTGATCACACAATAGAGCGGGAAAATAATGTGAAGGACCTGGGTGTGGTAATGTCCGAAGACCTCACCGTCAAGGACCACAACAATGCCACTATCACATCTGGGAGGAAACATAGGATGGGTAATGAGAATATTCAAGACAAGAGATGCTAAGCCAATGATGATCCTTTTTAAATTACTTGTTCTCTCTAGGCTGGAATACTGCTGTACACTAACATCCCCATTCAAGGCAGGTGAAATTGCAGATCTAGAGAAAGCACAGAGAACCTTTACTGCACATTTAAGTTCCATCAAACACCTTAACTACTGAGAACACCTGGAAGCACTTGACTTGTACTTACTGGAGCGCAGGCGAGATATATCATAATCTACACCTGGAAGATTCTGGAGGGACTGGTCTCAAATGTGCACACAAAAATCACTCCATACGAAAGCAAAAGACTTGGCAGGCGATGCAACATAACCCCAGTGAAAAGTAGAGGCGTCACTGGTACACTAAGAGAAAACGCAATAAGTGTCCGGGGCCCAAGACTTCAACAGCCTCCCACCAGCAATAAGGAGCATTACCAGTAGAACCCTGGTTGTCTTCAAGAGGGAGCTGGACAGATACCTAAAGTCGGTGCCGGATCAGCCGGGCCGTGGTTCGTACGTTGGATTGCATGCGGCCAGCAGAAACAGCCTCGTTGATCAGGTACTGATCCACCGGGAGGCCTGGTCGTGGGCCGGGCCGCAGGGGCGTTGATCCTCAGAATACCCTCCAGGTAGGCAGGTGCCAGATCTAGCAAGATGTGATGAATATATCGGGCAGCGGGTCTCCATCTGCAACAGCTTGGTTGACCAGGCAAGCACCAGACGAGCCTGGCCCATGGCCGGACTCCAAGAGTAGTGAAACTTTCGAAAGACTTCAAAGGTATATCAGTGGGCCGCCAGCAGCAACTGCATAAATAACAAAAAAAGGGAAAATACCGTGACTGGAACGATACACAAATAACCCGCACATAAAAGAGAGAAGCTTACGACGACGTTTCGGTCCGACTTGGACCATTGACAAAGTCACACTAACCAGAAGTGGAGCAGGACGGCTATATATAAGCAAGAAGAGGTGGTGGTAGTAGTAGTAGTAGTATAAGAATGGTATATAATACCGACAAGATGAAATTGCACAACACCCGCGCATGACATGCGCAGGTGTTGCGCATATGTCTTAATTTCATCTTGTCGATATTATATACCATTCTTGTACTACTACTACTTCGACTACTACTACCAAAACCTCTTCCTGCCTATATATAGCCGTCCTGCTCCACTTCTGGTTAGTGTGACTTTGTAAATGGCCCAAGTCGGACCGAAACGTCGTCGTAAGCTTCTCTCTTTTATGTGCGGGTTATCGGTGTATAGCAACTGCATGGTTGACCAGGCAAGCAGTAGGTAAGCCTAGCCGAGGGCCGGATGCGGGAGGGGAAAAACATTGGAAACTCATCAAAGGTAAAAGTACGTCATTATCAATTTACTAATATTACATAAATCACCAGCAGAATAATTCAGAATGTATTTTTAATACTGCGCAATTATATCCATAATTTATTCTGTGTGAACGATAGTATCACCAAATTTAAATGAAAGGGGAAATATCCCTAACATTTATGCTTAAAGAGACGTTGGGTTTTTAATCAGGCAAACACCATGTGCGGAAGGGAGCACCTCACGAAGTGACAAACCACCGTTAATGAGTTAAAGTGACTTAGTGTTGAAGAATGAGAGGTAGGGAGGCTAGGCCATCCTGGCCACCTAGAGGTGTGCAGTAGCTACAATACTACCATGAGGCGGCCACAGCTATTGTTTGACGGTAGCGTCACTTGCCTTCCAACACTGAGTGGTGAATCCCCCGGGATCCTGCCCCTACTATCGATCCCAAGGGCTGCCTGCCTCTCCTAACCTCCCTCCCTCCAGTTCTTGTCCAGACCTTCCTGCTTCCCACTTTCTCCTACACTCTCACAGCCAATAATTACATTCAGATCTAAAAGAAAAAAAAATCATGCTTCACATTTACGTTAGTGCCTTCGCCTACGATGGAATTCTCCTAGCACTCGTGGCTCTCCCAGCACACACATCACTGTACAAGCTCTCCAAACATGCATCACTGTACAAGGTCACCTAGCACACACAACTGTACAAGCTTTCCTAGCATACATCACTGTACAAGTACGCCTAGTACACATTACTGTACAAGCTCTCCTAACAAACATCGCTGTACAAGCTCTCCTAGTACACATTACTGTACAAGGTCTCCTAGTACACATTACTGGGATTCTAAAGGCATGTAATGAGAAGTTTAGCAAACCTCTGGTTAATCTTTTCAACATATCACTACAAACTGGCATAGTACCAAATAAGTGGAAAATGGCAAATGTGATACCTATTTTCAAAGCAGGTGGCAGGTCCTCAGCTTCGAACTATAGACCAATAAGCCTAACCTCCATAGCGGGAAAATGTATGAAATCAATAACTGCCGAGGCAATTCGTAGCCATCTTGAAAAGCATAAATTAATCAACGAATCTCACCACGGTTTTACAAAAGGGCGTTCCTGGCTTACGAATTTATTAACTTTTTTTTACTAAGGTATTAGATCATGGTAATGCATATGATATTGTGTATATGGACTTCAGTAAGGCTTTTGATAGAGTTCCACATCAGAGACTACTGAGGAAAATTAAGGCACACGGAATAGATTTTTTTTTTTTCCTAGATAGAGGCATGGTTGACAGATAAGCAACAGAGTTTGCATAAATGGGGAGAAATCGGAGTGGGGAAGCGTTACGAGCGGTGTTACACAGGGTCAGTGTTAAGAACACAAGAACATATGAAAGAAGGACCACTGCTGCAGGCCTACTGGCCCATGCGAGGCAAGTTCAAGTCTTCTACCGCCTTAAGCCGATGCCCTAACCTAGTTAGGCCAGGTCACCCTAGTCAGGTCCAACTCGCACCCACTCGTGTATTTATCTAACCAACTTTTAAAACTACACAAGTTATAGCCTTTATAACTGTACTTGGGAGTTCGTTCCACTAATCGACAACTCTATTACCAAACCAGAGCTTTCCTATATCCTTCTTGACTCAATTTTTCCAAATTGAAACAATTGATGCGAGTCCTGTCTTGGCTAGATATTTTTAGTACGATATTTACATCCCCTTTATTTATTCCTGTTTTCCATTTATACACTTCAATCATATCCCCCTTAATTCTACGCCTTTCTAGAGAGTGCAGATTCAGGGCCCTCAGTCTATCCTCATAGAGAAGATTTCTGATACATGGGATCAACATTGTCATCCTCCTTTGTACGTTTTCCTGTGCATTTATATCTATTCTGTAATACGGTGACCAAAACTGTGCAGCATAATCAAGCATATATAGAGTTGAAGAACAGTCTGAGGACTTCTATTATTTATGTTTCTTGATATAAACCAAGGTTTCTGTTCGCTTTATTGCGAACACTTATGCACTGTTGTCTTGGTCTTAGACTACTACTCACCAGAATTCCCAAATCTTTTTGAACTTTGCATTTGTCTATATTAAACTTTATCTGCCACTTCTCCGATTACTGCATCAGTTTATTCAAATCTTCCTGGAGTGCTCTATTGTCCTCATCAGAATGAATTCGACGGCCTATTTTGGTGTCATCGGCAAACTTGCTTATGTAGCTTTCTATTCCCTCATCTATATCGTTTATGTAGATTGTGAACAACAAGGGGCCCAACACTGACCCCTGTGGAATACCGCTCTTGACGCTTCCCCACTCTGCTTCTCCCCATTTATGCAAACTCTCTGCTGCCTATTTGTCAACCATGCCTCCATCCATGAAAAAATTTCTCCTCCTATTCCATGTGCCTTAATTTTCCTCAATAGTCTCTAATGTGGGACTCTATCAAAAGACTTACTGAAGTCCATATACACAACCTTTGATATACCTTTGAAGAATTTCGAGTTAAACTACTCTCGGAGCCCGGCCATGGGGTCAGGCTCGTCTGGTGCTTGCCTGATCAACCACCCAGTTGCTGCTGGAGACCCGCTGCCCCACAAATCCATCACAGCCTGGTTGATCTAGCACCTGGGGAAGATACTTGTCCAGTTTCCTCTTGAAGGCTTTTACACTTGCTCCAGCCATGTTTCTGATATCTTCTGGTAAGATGTTGAATAGTCTGGGACCCCGGATGTTGATACAGTGTTCCCTTATTGCCCTCACCGCACCCCTGCTCCTCACTACGTTTATTTTACACTTTCTCCCATATCTCTCATTCCAGTATGTTACGGCAGCGGGGAGATTTGGGACCAGACCCCCGAGTATTTTCCAGGTATATATTATCATGTACCTCTCCTTCGCTCCAATAAATACATATTCAAGACTTCCAGGCGTTCCCAGTAGTTTAGGTGCTTTACTGGCTCAATGTGACCGTAAACGATCTTTGTATTTGTTCCAGCTCCGATATTTCTCCCACCTCCAGGACTCAAGTCCAGCTTGCCAGTTTCCCTGAATTCCTTCATAAATGTTACCTTCATCGCACATATTAAACATGTGTGCAAAAATATAATATTTAAAATAATTCATAAGTTGGGATAAGTGTATGAAAACAGCAAGGTTTCTACTGTGTCTATTCTTTATATCCCACATTTGTACACTACCATAACACACTGGGGTGGGAAATATGGGAGGGAATGAAAAATAAACTCAATTAAAAGCTGGGGCGCCATGGACACAATAATAAAACAATTAATGTGACCCCAAAATTTTCAAAACTTTACCAGAAGATAGAAACACTGCTGGAACAAGTGAAGACGTCTTCAAGAAAAACCTGGATAAGTATCTTCACCAGGTGCCAGGTCAACCAGGCTGTGTGATAGATATATGGGTTAGCATATCACCAGCAGCAACAACAGGCGGGTTCACCAGGCAAGCAACAGACGAGCCTGACCCATGGCCGGGCACTGCGAGAATAAAACCTCTCATAACTCATCAAAGGTATATGAAAGATGTCATTATTTCGTTATCAAACAAGTGTATGAGCGACTGTTAGTGAGCAAGTTTGGACACAGCAGCAGCAGCGTGTGGTTAACCTGATTCATATGGCAGAAAACTGTATATTATAGGCATAAGGCTGGCAGAGTGTATAATGTAGGATATTTTGCTTTAAATAACAAAAAGGCACAATACCGTGACTGGAACGATACACAAATAACCCGCACATAAAAGAGAGAAGCTTACGGCGACGTTTCGGTCCGACTTGGACCATTGACAGTCACACATTAGTGTGACTTTGTCAATGGTCCAAGTCGGACCGAAACGTCGTCGTAAGCTTCTCTCTTTTATGTGCGGGTTATTTGTGTATATTTTGCTTTTATTATTATACGAACAGCTTTGCCTTACTTTGTGTTCCTTCTCTGGTAACACAGATTTAGTTTCATCTTTACATTAACAATTCTTCCCATATGGTATCTTCTTTTGATATGCATATTTTTTAAGTGGTCCACTTATTTTAAATTTCTTTTTCTTTATACTTTATTTAATTTTACATTTAGCTACGTATTATATACAGAGTTGTGTTTATTACAACTTGCAAGAGTACACTAGTGTTGAGACCCTTCCAGAACAGTTACTAGTAGCCAGGAACAGTTACTAGTGACCAGGAGCAGTTACTAGTGACCAGGAGCAGTTACTAGTGACCAGGAACAGTTACTAGTGACCAGGAGCAGTTACTAGTGACCAGGAACAGTCACTAGTGACCAGGAGCAGTTACTAGTGACCAGGAGCAGTTACTAGTGACCAGGAACAGTTACTAGTGACCAGGAACAGTTACTAGTGACCAGGAGCAGTTACTAGTGACCAGGAACAGTTACTAGTGACCAGGAACAGTTACTAGTGGCCAGGAACAGTTACTAGTGACCAGGAGCAGTTACTAGTGACCAGGAACAGTTACTAGTGACCAGGAACAGTTACTAGTGACCAGGAACAGTTACTAGTGACCAGGAACAGTTACTAGTGACCAGGAACAGTTACTAGTGACCAGGAACAGTTACTAGTGGCCAGGAACAGTTACTAGTGACCAGGAACAGTCACTAGTGACCAGGAGCAGTTACTAGTGACCAGGAACAGTTACTAGTGACCAGGAACAGTTACTAGTGACCAGGAGCAGTTACTAGTGACCAGGAGCAGTTACTAGTGACCAGGAACAGTTACTAGTGACCAGGAGCAGTTACTAGTGACCAGGAACAGTCACTAGTGACCAGGAGCAGTTACTAGTGACCAGGAACAGTTACTAGTGACCAGGAGCAGTTACTAGTGACCAGGAGCAGTTACTAGTGACCAGGAACAGTTACTAGTGACCAGGAACAGTTACTAGTGACCAGGAACAGTTACTAGTGGCCAGGAACAGTTACTAGTGACCAGGAGCAGTTACTAGTGACCAGGAACAGTTACTAGTGACCAGGAACAGTTACTAGTGACCAGGAACAGTTACTAGTGACCAGGAACAGTTACTAGTGACCAGGAACAGTTACTAGTGACCAGGAACAGTTACTAGTGGCCAGGAACAGTTACTAGTGACCAGGAACAGTCACTAGTGACCAGGAGCAGTTACTAGTGACCAGGAACAGTTACTAGTGACCAGGAACAGTTACTAGTGACCAGGAACAGTTACTAGTGACCAGGAGCAGTTACTAGTGACCAGGAACAGTTACTAGTGACCAGGAACAGTTACTAGTGACCAGGAACAGTTACTAGTGGCCAGGAACAGTTACTAGTGACCAGGAACAGTCACTAGTGACCAGGAGCAGTTACTAATGACCAGGAACAGTTACTAGTGACCAGGAACAGTCACTAGTAACCAGGAGCAGTTACTAGTGACCAGGAACAGTTACTACTGGCCAGGAACAGTTACTAGTGACCAGGAACAGTCACTAGTGACCAGGAGCAGTTACTAGTGACCACGAACAGTTACTAGTGACCAGGAGCAGTTACTAGTGACCAAGAACAGTTACTAGTGACCAGGAGCAGTTACTAGTGACCAGGAACAGTTACTAGTGGCCAGGAACAGTTACTAGTGACCAGGAACAGTCACTAGTGACCAGGAGCAGTTACTAGTGACCAGGAGCAGTTACTAGTGACCAGGAACAGTTACTAGTGACCAGAAATAGTTACTAGTGACCAGAAGCAGTTACTAGTGACCAAGAGCAGTTACTGGTGACCAGAAACAGTTATTAGTGACCAGGAACTGTTACTACTGACCAGGAACAGTTAACTAGTGACCAAGAGCAGTTACTAGTGACCAAGACAGTTACTAGTGACACAGGAAAAGGTACCATTAGCGAGCAGTTACTAGTGGCCAGGAACAGTTATTATTGGCCATTAACAGTTACTAGTGACCAGGAACAGTTACTAGTGACCATTAAGAGTTACTAATAGCCAGGAGCAGTTATTAGTGAACAAGAACAGTTACTAGTAACGAGGAGCAGTTACTAGTGGTCATTAACAGTTACCACTAGACAGGAACAGTTACTAGTGCCAAGGAGCAGTTAATAGTGACCAGGAACAGTTACTAATGACCAGGAGCAGTCACTAGTGACCAGAAGAAATTATTAGTGACCAGCAACAGTTATCACCAGCCAGGAGCAGTTACTAGTGACCAGGAGCAGTTGCTTGTGACCAGGAGCAGTTACTAGTGACCAGTAATAATTACAACTAGCCAGCAGCAGTTACTAGTGCCGAGGCGCAGTTACTATTGACCAGGAACAGTTACTAGCGAACAGGAACAGTTACTAGCGAACAGGAACAGTTACTAGTGACCAGGAGAAGTTAGTGACAGGAACAGCTGCCACTAGCCAGTAGCAGTTACTAGTGTCCAGGAGCAGCTACTAGTGTCCATGAGAAGTTACTAGTGACCAGGAGCAGTTACTAGTGACCAGGAACAGTTACCACTAGCCAGGAGCAGTTACTAGTGACCAAGAGCAGTTACTAGTGACCAGCAACAGTTATTAGTGATCAGGAACAGTTATTAATGACCAAGATCAGTTACTAGTGACCAGGAACAGTTATCAGTGACCAGCAGTTACTAGTGCTCAGGAGCATTTACTTGTGACCAGGAACAGTTACTAGTGACCAGGAATAGTTACTAGTAACAAGGAAGTTACCACTAGCAAGGAGCAGTTACTATTGACCAGGAACAGTTACTAGTGACCAAGAGCAGTTATTAGTGACCAGGAACAGTTCCTAGTGACCAGGAACAATAGTGACCAGGAACAATTAATAGTGACCAGGAACAGTTACTAGTGAACAGGAACAGTTACTAGTGACCAGCAGCAGCTACTAGTGACCAGGAACAGTTACAAGTAACCAGGAGCAATTACAAGTGACCAGGAGCAGTTACTAGTGTCCAGGAGCAATTCCTAGTGACCAGGAACAGTTACTAGTGACCAGGAAGTTACCACTAGCCAGGAGCAGTTACTATTGACCTGGAACAGTTACTAATGACCAAGAGCAGTTACTAGTGACCAGGAACTTACTAGTGACCAGAAGTTACTAGTGACCAGGAACAGTTGCTAATGACCAGCAGCAGTTACTAGTGACCAGGAACAGTTACAAGTTACCAGCACGTGGTGTCACTGTTTAAACTGTCGTAGCGCACGTGGTGTCACTGTACAAACTGTCGTAGCGCACATGGTATCACTATACAAACTGTCGTAGCGCACATGGTATCACTATACAAACTGCCGTAGCGCACATGTTATCACTATACAAACTGTCGTAGCGCACATGGTATCATTGTACAAAGTGTCGTAGCGCACATGGTATCACTATACAAACTGTCGTAGCGCACATGGTATCACTATACAAACTGCCGTAGCGCACATGTTATCACTGTACAAATTCTCGTAGCGCACATGTTATCACTATACAAACTGTCGTAGCGCACATGGTATCACTATACAAACTGTCGTAGCGCACATGGTATCACTATACAAACTGTCGTAGCGCACATGGTATCACTATACAAACTGTCGTAGCGCACATGGTATCACTATACAAACTGTCGTAGCGCACATGGTATCACTATACAAACTGTCGTAGCGCACATGGTATCACTATACAAACTGTCGTAGTGCACATGGTATCACTATACAAACTGTCGTAGCGCACATGGTATCACTATACAAACTGTCGTAGCGCACATGGTATCACTATACAAACTGTCGTAGCGCACAAGGTATCACTATACAAACTGTCGTAGCGCACATGGTATCACTATACAAACTGTCGTAGTGCACATGGTATCACTATACAAACTGTCGTAGCGCACATGGTATCACTATACAAACTGTCGTAGTGCACATGGTATCACTATACAAAGTGTCGTAGCGCACATGGAATCATTGTACAAAGTGTCGTAGCGCACATGGTATCATTGTACAAAGTGTCGTAGCGCACATGGTATCACTATACAAACTGTCGTAGTGCACATGGTATCACTATACAAAGTGTCGTAGCGCACATGGTATCATTGTACAAAGTGTCGTAGCGCACATGGTATCATTGTACAAAGTGTCGTAGCGCACATGGTATCATTGTACAAAGTGTCGTAGCGCACATGGTATCATTGTACAAGTGTCGTAGCGCACATGGTATCATTGTACAAGTGTCGTAGCGCACATGGTATCATTGTACAAAGTGTCGTAGCGCACATGGTATCATTGTACAAAGTGTAGCAGCGCACATGGTATTGTACAAAGTGTCGTAGCGCACATGGTATCATTGTACAAACTGTCGTAGCGCACATGGTATCATTGTACAAACTGTCCTAGCGCACATGGTATCACTATACAAACTGTCGTAGCGCACATGGTATCACTATACAAGCTGTCGTAGCGCACATGGTATCATTGTACAAACTGTCGTAGCGCACATGGTATCACTATACAAACTGTCCTAGTGCACATGGTATGACTATACAAACTGTCGTAGCGCACATGGTATCACTATACAAGCTGTCGTAGCGCACATGGTATCATTGTACAAACTGTCGTAGCGCACATGGTATCACTATACAAACTGTCGTAGCGCACATGATATCACTATACAAACTGTCGTAGCGCACATGGTATCATTGTACAAGCTGTCGTAGCGCACATGGTATCATTGTACAAACTGTCGTAGCGCACATGGTATCACTATACAAACTGTCGTAGCGCACATGATATCACTATACAAACTGTCGTAGCGCACATGGTATCATTGTACAAGCTGTCGTAGCGCACATGGTATCACTATACAAACTGTCGTAGCGCACATGGTATCACTATACAAACTGTCGTAGCGCACATGGTATCACTATACAAGCTGTCGTAGCGCACATGGTATCACTATACAAACTGTCGTAGCGCACATGGTATCACTATACAAACTGTCGTAGCGCACATGGTATCACTATACAAACTGTCGTAGCGCACATGGTATCACTATACAAACTGTCGTAGCGCACATGGTATCACTATACAAACTGTCGTAGCGCACATGATATCACTATACAAACTGTCGTAGCGCACATGGTATCATTGTACAAGCTGTCGTAGCGCACATGGTATCACTATACAAACTGTCGTAGCGCACATGGTATCACTATACAAACTGTCGTAGCGCACATGGTATCACTATACAAGCTGTCGTAGCGCACATGGTATCACTATACAAACTGTCGTAGCGCACATGGTATCACTATACAAACTGTCGTAGCGCACATGGTATCACTATACAAACTGTCGTAGCGCACATGGTATCACTATACAAACTGTCGTAGCGCACATGGTATCACTATACAAACTGTCGTAGCGCACATGGTATCATTGTACAAAGTGTCGTAGCGCATATGGTATCAATGTACAAAGTGTCGTAGCGCACATGGTATCATTGTACAAAGTGTCGTAGCGCACATGTTATCATTGTACAAGCTGTCGTAGCGCACATGGTATCATTGTACAAGCTGTCGTAGCGCACATGGTACAAGCTGTCGTAGCGCACACATTAGTGTACAAGCCCTCCAAGCACACACTATATCACTATACTTAAATGACTTCCACGCTTGTTTTAGCGTCATCTACAAATGATATAAAACTGTGACGGGTGTTTGATCTATGTCTGCTACGATAATAATAAACAGCAGACACTGATAAAATACACTTGCCACAGTTTTATCATTTGTGCATGACACCAAAATAAGCATGAAAATCACCTCGGTAAAAGACACAGAAAATTTCCAGTGGACAATTGAAAATTTGACGTTCAATAGTGATACGATCTAGCTGCTTAAATAAGAATGGAAAAATATAAAAGGACACTGTATATAAGAGCCAAGAGGATCATCAAATAGTGCGAAAGGAATGTGAGAGACCTAGGAATAATTATATCAACTGACATTTCTTTCATAAAATAACACGGCAAATGTCATGACAATCAAGAAAAAGACAAGGATGGATAATGTGAAAGTTGAAAACAAGGGAGATAATGAAAACGATGACACTATTTAAATCGATTGTGCTCTCTCTCAGAGTATTGTTCAATACTAACGGCCCCATTCAGGGCAGAGGGGACAGAGCAGGAACGACTAGAGTTCATTCAGAGCAGGGCAGATATCAGAGCAGGAACGACTACAAAGTTCATTCAGAGCAGGAACGACTACAAAGTTCATTCAGAGCAGGGGAGATATCAGAGCAGGAACGACTACAGAGTTCATTCAGAGCAGGGGAGATATCAGAACCGGAACGACTACAGTTCACGTAGTACAAGAATGGTATGCAATACCGACAAGATAAAAGCTGAGACATATGCAACAACTGGGTATCTTTATTATAGACGTTTCGCCATCCGGTGGCTTTATCAAGACAGTAGAATTATATACAAAAGATGAGGTAATCAGTCCCTCAGCCTTGGGGTTGGTGTGAAGAGCACTGTAGTCGTGAAGATTCTGGAGCAGAGGCAAAGTAACTGGCGCTTATATACTAACGCCAGGTGGACTGGGACGGGTAGAAGACGAGGGCATAATCACTGGAAGGCGGGATTCCCCAGCGGAAGTAGGTCGTGAAGGTCATGTAGATGGCCTTTGAACCAAGATACCATAATTTTGCAATATCTGACAAATCGTACAAGAATGGTGTGCAATACCTAGTCTTTTGTACATAGTTCTACTGTCTCCAAATTATGCTCGGTGCTCACTCATTCCACCGCTGACCTTGCTACTGGCAAGACACAGTTGTTCTACACTCAAGAAGTCTCCCTTCTATCCCCGCTGTAGTGGGGAATTTATATTCTACAAGCGCCACCTTTCTCACAATGCTGTCGCATCGTGTGAAAATTAAGCTTGTGAATGGTGTAATCAATGACTCCTAGAAGCCAGCTTTAGCTACCGCCGTTAGGACCTGCCTGCAGGTCAAATTTACGGCAATCCACTCTGAAGGACTCCTTCATTGTCGTCTGCACAGACGACACGGACCGACAACTTGTCGGTTTTCAAAACCATTCATTACATCCGTCAGACACTTCAACATCAAGGGATCTTGATATAAAGAATTCTTCAACACTTGTCCACCCTCTGTACGAAGACCTACTGACACTAGTGGATGGTCCCATTGTGATCCCGCCTCCTCCTGCTTTGACTCACCTGACTGCAGTATATAAGCCACCTCTCTGGCCCTATGCTACAAGAGTGATGGACTGAGCACATAGATTCCAGGCTGAGGAACTGATTACCTCAAACTCCTCCTTTCCTTATACCTTCTTGCTTTGTATTGGACTGGTTAAGCCACTGTGTGGCGAAACGTTTCTTGTGTCCCGTAGCTCCATCGCTAGCGTACTCAGCTGACACACTGAGGTCCGGGGTCCGGTACGGCTGGAAAACATTAGGGACATGTTTCCACAAGACATCTGCTGTCCGTGTCCCTGTTCACCCATCAGTATAAAATGGGTACCTGGGTGTTAGTCGACTGATGTGGGTCGCATCCTGGGACAAAACTGACATAATTTGCCCGAAATGCTCAGCATAACAAGCGGCTTTCTATATAGTAGTATGTCATTGATGTCAGCTAGGACTGTATACTTTGTACATGTACTTGTAGTAAATAGATATTATATTATAAAGCTTCCCATATGTTGCACAGTGTCTCAATTCTTCTATTTGCCGAAGGTTCCGGGGACATCGCTCCTGGGTCCCGGTAGACTGTAACATCTTTCATCTGCTTTTCCCAAGTATTTTTTTAAGACATGCAGTTAGATAAATGTATAATGAATGAAAACAAAAGGTTGTGAGATTAACCTGTCATTTTAGATCTTCGTAAACAAAAGACCAACAAGAGTAAAAAACGCCTACCAGGTGGTTCCAATTTCATATTCGTACAGCGGGATGGAAGTACCTCTTCTCGTATTTCACACCCTCGGTTATGGTACCAACTGAGCTGTCAACTCTTGGATCTTCTTTGATTTACATATAGCTGAGTAGGTTGAGGCTATAGGCTGGTGTCTCACACTATAAGCTATTAATAATATACAAATGATGCACTAAGTGTTCCTTTATTAATGAAGTTATGTAGATGAATGGTTCAGAGAATCGACAATTGATAAATTAGACACATGTGCAACACTTGGTTATCTTTATTGAGGAAACGTTTCGCCATACAGTGGCTTCATCAGTCCATACAAAAGAGAATGGTGAAGACTGATTACCTCAAACTTCTCCTGTTCTTCACCATTCTCCTTTGTATGGACTGATGAAGCCACTGTGTGGCGAAACGTTTCCTCAATAAAGATACCCAAGTGATGCACATGTGTTTAATTTATCATTAATAAAGTTGCTTGAAACAAGCTCATAGGTTTGTTAGTGTACAGAGAACGGAAGAGTTAGTTAAATGCGGACGTTATTTGGGTGACCGTGTCTTGTTATAATCATACAGTATTCAGCACGTACGAGTCGTACAACACCTGGGAAGTGAGAAGTAATTAGGTTGGATACAAGGATGTGGGTGTGGAATATTAGTACAGAGGTACTACTAAAGCTTGCGATTGAGCTTAATCTTCTGTGTGTAATATTATCAAGGTATGGTCACAGAAATAATGCTCATGTAAGAAATGTATTTCACAAGGGTTTAAAATTCATATCGGTTTTGCCACACTTCTATTATTTCACTGCACCCACATCTGCCGCAGTTTACGAGCACATACTTCCAAATACCTCTTCTTTATTTCTTACACAGTTCAAACGTTTCGGAACCAAGAAATCCTCTCTGAATATTTTGTTGTGCATCCTCTTGTAAATTGTTATGCAGTTACACAATATAGCTTCCCGTCTTCCACTGAGTTTAATTCAAATGTTTCTCATTCTTCATTACGAATGTTTCCCAATTCTGCCATTCAGAATATTTCCCAACCCACTTTCAGTGCTACCCTAACAATAAGCTCTGATAAATCTGTTAACTCATGTGCAAGTCCCGAGAGGAGTTTCTTGCAATTCTCAATGAACACAGAGTTCCACGAGTCTAGGCTGGGGCGGAGTGCATGGGCATGTCAATGGCTTTCTCAAAGTCTAGTGGAGTTAGGATTATATCAGAAATTTGGCATACATTGATAGGGTTTTGAGGCTCATTCATGAAAAAATTATTTGGATTGTCTATCTTGAGACTGATTAGTGGCTCGCTGAACACAGAGTCGTATTGAAATTTCAGTATCTCACTCATTTCTTAGTTGTCATCTGTGTAGGATCCGTCTTGTCTGAGCCGGGGTCCTATACTAGATGTAGTTTTTGCCTTGTTCATGGCATATGAAAAAAATTATTTCGAATTTCTTTCAATTTCACTAATCGCTTTTAGCTCTTGTCTATCCTGGATCATGTGTAAGTCCTGTAACTTAAGCTCAATATTTTCCACTTCCCTGGTTATCGCTTCCTTCCGTGTTTCAGATAATCTAACACTCTTGAGGAGCTCAGTGATTCCTTGCCTTCTCCTGTAGTGAGAGCGTCTTTCTCCCTCCAGTCTACTTTTTTCTTAGGGGAATATGCCTTGAACATATTTCAGCTACCAGGAAGTTGATTTCTGATGGCGAGCCATGACTTGATCCATGACAGCGCTTTTCCCCCAATGTCATGAGCTGCCACTTTCTTTAACGATCTCTGGTGCGGTAAATAAAATTATGCTTATCAAAATGGTTTCTTATTATATCAGCTATAACTGACTCATAATCTGCCTACAATTGAGGTCAGGCTTATTGGACGTTAATTTGACAGTAACGACTTGTCCCCTGAACAGGAATTACATTGGCCATCTTCCACATATCAGACACTGTGCTTGTTTCAAGGGATATATTAAAAATATTAGTCAATGGTTCAGAAAGTTCCATTTTACACTCCATAAGAACCCTTGAAAAAAGCTCAAGCTCTTGCGCTACGGTCCACAGGGTGGATGTGGGGTGTACTATAAACTTCTCACTAAATGTTAAGTAAAAGGACACAAATGCAACTAGTATGGCATTTTATGGTGGCAACGTTTCGCTCTCCAGGAGCTTTATCAAGCCGTTACAAACAATACACAGATACAGAGGGTATATATAGGCTCAGAGTGAGGTGTAATCTATTCTCACTATATGCTTATAACTATGACCATAATTTTTAAAGGAGTGGGCCGGTAAGCCAGCGGAAGGCCTCGGTCAGATGACCAGAAGCTCCAAGAGTAGGTCATCATCTGATTAAGACCTGCATCAGGAAACATTTGTCCTGTTTCCTGACGAACCTGACATAATCTAGTCGCTTCGGTAGCAAAATTTAAAAATCTGTCATCACCAGACCATAAATTGGCTACTAAAGTTGCAAAGAAAACAAGAATAAACTTGCATATTTCGACTCAATGTCAGCCGTATTTACTGTCCAGAAATGTAACGAATGCTAAAAGATGTACGAAAAAAATGTAAGAACGACAGAAAATGACAAAGCACTATTAAAGTTGGTGTGTACACAAATTATTGTTGTTATGAGAGGGAACTGGGAGTATGACTTCACTGAGGAATAAGAAAATAATGAGTGTTAACATCGTCATACAAGTCATTGCTACGCCCTAAGTAATGAACATTGATCTTTTAATGTTGTCCCATTTATGTTTTCTTTTGCTTCCTTATTTGTGGTTAAATATACATTTATACAGGATCCAGTAATGAAAGCTAGATTAACCTAGACTAACTTCAAATAAATAAAATCTGAAAAAAGTAAGCATTAAGAAATTTGGACAGTCTGTACTTAAACGTACATGTAGGATAAGACGGTAATATAAGAGAACGTGGTGGAGAACACTTTCGTTAGTATAGGTAACAAGTGGGTGTAGTTTCTGCAGCACAGGAAAGACAATGCTAAGTGTACAGCGAATAAATGTTCTTCACTGTATCTTGAAGGATAGAAGACTACACGGTTATATAACTGAATTATGAACACTATACGCAACATTGTAGCTGACGCTCACCGCATTTTCCGCAAAAATTACGGATCTTTTGCAATAATATAGTAAAAAATAATTTACTATATTATAGTAATTTACTATATTATGTTCATGATGCATCAACTATATGACCTGGAATGTTCTTGCTAAAACTCTGTTCTTGATACTTTACCTTTGGTTACATTTTGAGAAGTTCGGAGTCTTTCTACTCCAAAACCCACAACAACATATTTTGATGTTGGCATAATTCATGCTGTAATAAATAATTCAACATTTCGCCACATATCAGTATTAAATAGTCATGCACAATTTTACTCCACGTCTTCAACTTTTCTTAGTCTTCTCACACAACTCAACAATATTTTTGACATCGTACTTCAAGTAACATAGTGTCCCGTAGCTCGATGGCTAGCGCACTAGGTTCACACACTGAGGTCCGGAGTGCGAATCTCCACCGGTACGGCTGGAAAACATTAGGGACGTGTTTCCATAAGGCAGCTGCCGTCCCTGTTCACCCATCAGTAAAATGGGTACCTGGGAGTTAGTCGACTGGTGCGGGTCGCATCCTGGGACAAAACTGACATAATTTGCCCGAAATGCTCAGCATAACAAGCGACTTTCTGTAACACTGTAGTATCTGGAGAGAGTTTATCTGGAGAGAGTTCCGGGGGTCAACGCCCCCGCGGCCCGGTCTGTGACCAGGCCTCCTTAGGTCAGTGTCCCAGGATGCGACCCACACCAGTCGACTAACACCCAGGTACCCATTTTACTGATGGGGAACATAGACAACAGGTGGAAAGAAACACGTCCAATGTTTCTACTCTGGCTGGGAATCGAACCCAGGCCCTCACCGTGTGAAGCGAGAGCGTTAGCCACCAGTGATGTCTGTAACACTGTAGTATGTCAGTGATGTCTGTAACACTGTAGTATGTCAGTGATGTCTGTAACACTGTAGTATGTCAGTGATGTCAGCTGTGGTCTGTATACCTTGTACATGTACTGCTAGAATTAAAGATATTATTATTATTATTATTATTATTATTATTATTATTATTGTTTGTTCTCTCCCTCTCTGACAAAGGTATTCACATTAATGTAATTCAATATTCCTTTACGAAAGTGTTCACAACAGTGTTCACACAACCTTCATAACAGTGTTCACACAACCTTTACAACAGTGTTCACACAACCTTCACAACAGTGTTCACACAACCTTCACAACAGTGTTCACACAACCTTCACAACAGTGTTCACCACATCCTTCACAAGTGTTCACACAACCTTCATAACAGTGTTCACACAACCTTCACAACAATGTTCACCACATCCTTCACAACAGTATTCACATCCTTTAAGTGTTCACCACATCCTTCACAACAATGTTCACCACATCCTTCACAACAAAGTTCACCACATCCTTCACAAGAGTGTTCACCACATCCTCCACAAGTGTGTTCACCACATCCTCACAACAATGTTCACCACATCCCCTACAACAGTGTTCACCACATCCTCCACAAGAGTGTTCACCACATCCTCACAACAATGTTCACCACATCCCCTACAACAGTGTTCACCACATCCTCCACAAGAGTGTTCACCACATCCTCACAACAATGTTCACCACATCCCCTACAACAGTGTTCGCCACATCCTCCACAAGAGTGTTCACCACATCCTCACAACAATGTTCACCACATCCCCTACAACAGTGTTCACCACATCCTCCACAAGAGTGTTCACCACATCCTCACAACAATGTTCACCACATCCCCTACAACAGTGTTCACCACATCCTCCACAAGAGTGTTCACCACATCCTCACAACAATGTTCACCACATCCCCTACAACAGTGTTCACCACATCCTCCACAAGAGTGTTCACCACATCCTCACAACAATGTTCACCACATCCCCTACAACAGTGTTCGCCACATCCTCCACAAGAGTGTTCACCACATCCTCACAACAATGTTCACCACATCCCCTACAACAGTGTTCACCACATCCCCTACAACAATGTTCACCACATCCCCTACAACAGTGTTCGCCACATCCTTCACAACAATGCTCACCACATCCTTCACAACAATGCTCACCACATCCTTCACAACAATGCTCACCACATCCTTCACAACAATGTTCACCACATCCTTCACAACAATGTTCACATCCTTCACAAGTGTTCACCTGTTCACCACATCCTTCAAAAGTGTTCACCATATTCTTCACAAGAGTGTTCACCACATCCTTCAGAACAATGTTCACCACATCCTTCACAACAATGTTCACCACATCCTTCACAAGTGTTCACATCCTTCACAACAGTGTTCACCACATCCTTCACAACAGTGTTCACCACATCCTTCACAACAGTGTTCGCCACATCCTTCACAACAGTGTTCACCACATCCTTCACAACAGTGTTCGCCACATCCTTCACAAGAGTGTTCACCACATCCTTCACAAGTGTTCACATCCTTCACAACAGTGTTCACCACATCCTTCACAACAGTGTTCGCCACATCCTTCACAACAATGTTCACCACATCCTTCACAACAATGTTCGCCACATCCTTCACAAGTGTTCACATCCTTCACAACAGTGTTCACCACATCCTTCACAACAGTGTTCGCCACATCCTTCACAACAGTGTTCACCACATCCTTCACAAGTGTTCACATCCTTCACAACAGTGTTCACCACATCCTTCACAACAGTGTTCGCCACATCCTTCACAACAATGTTCACCACATCCTTCACAACAATGTTCGCCACATCCTTCACAAGTGTTCACATCCTTCACAACAGTGTTCGCCAATTATGACATACACTCTATAACATTTTCCATACCTTTGGGATACCTTTGGAGAGTTTCGAGAGTTAATCTAATCTCTGTGCCCGGCCATGGGTCAAGCTCGTCTGGTGCTTGCCTGGTCAACCACCCTGTTGCTGCTGGAGGCCCGCTGCCCCACATATCCGTCACAGCCTGGTTGATCTGGCACCTAGTGAAGATACCTGTCCAGTTTCCTCTTGAAGGCTTCTACACTTGTTCCAGCCATATTTCTGATATATTTTGGTAAGATGTTGAATAGTCTGGGACCCCGGATGTTGATACAGTGTTCCCTTATTGTCCCCACCGCACCCCTGCTCCTCACTGGGTTTATTTTACACTTCCTCCCATATCTCTCACTCCAGTATGTTGTTATGGCAGTGTGCAGATTTGGGACCAGACCCTCTAGTATTTTCCAGGTATATATTATGTATCTCTCTCTCCTCCGCTCCAACGAGTACATGTTCAAGACTTGAAGGCGTTCCCAGTAGTTTAGGTGCTTTACTGGCTCAATGTGACCGTAAACGATGTCTGTATTTGTTCCAGCTCCGATATTTCTCCTGCTTTGAACGGGGCCGTCAACACTGAGCAATATTCTAAGTGAGGGAGCACTAGCGATTTGAAGAGTGTCACCATCGGCATTATTTCCCTTGTTTTTAAAGTTGTCAATACCCACCCCGTCATCTTCCTGGCTGTCGTGATCTTTGTCTTGTTATGGTCTGTAAAAGAAAGGTCCGCTGACATAATTATTCCCAGGTCTTACGTGTTCCTTACGTTCATATATCCACTAATTTACCTTTTACTATTATATTCATGTGGAAGTGCTAAACCCTTAAGGATAATACAGGGAAAATGGGATGCAATTAAATTTAATTCAAGATGAGGATATCTTAATTTTATCTAAGATGAGGGTATCTCTGATTTTATCTAAGATGAGGGTATCTCTGATTTTATCTAAGATGAGGGTATCTCTGATTTTATCTAAGATGAGGGTATCTCTGATTTTATCTAAGATGAGGGTATCTCTGATTTTATCTAAGATGAGGGTATCTCTGATTTTATCTAAGATGAGGGTATCTCTGATTTTATCTAAGATGAGGGTATCTCTGATTTTATCTAAGATGAGGGTATCTCTGATTTTATCTAAGATGAGGGTATCTCTGATTTTATCTAAGATGAGGGTATCTCTGATTTTATCTAAGATGAGGGTATCTCTGATTTTATCTAAGATGAGGGTATCTCTGATTTTATCTAAGATGAGGGTATCTCTGATTTTATCTAAGATGAGGGTATCTCTGATTTTATCTAAGATGAGGGTATCTCTGATTTTATCTAAGATGAGGGTATCTCTGATTTTATCTAAGATGAGGGTATCTCTGATTTTATCTAAGATGAGGGTATCTCTGATTTTATCTAAGATGAGGGTATCTCTGATTTTATCTAAGATGAGGGTATCTCTGATTTTATCTAAGATGAGGGTATCTCTGATTTTATCTAAGATGAGGGTATCTCTGATTTTATCTAAGATGAGGGTATCTCTGATTTTATCTAAGATGAGGGTATCTCTGATTTTATCTAAGATGAGGGTATCTCTGATTTTATCTAAGATGAGGGTATCTCTGATTTTATCTAAGATGAGGGTATCTCTGATTTTATCTAAGATGAGGGTATCTCTGATTTTATCTAAGATGAGGGTATCTCTGATTTTATCTAAGATGAGGGTATCTCTGATTTTATCTAAGATGAGGGTATCTCTGATTTTATCTAAGATGAGGGTATCTCTGATTTTATCTAAGATGAGGGTATCTCTGATTTTATCTAAGATGAGGGTATCTCTGATTTTATCTAAGATGAGGGTATCTCTGATTTTATCTAAGATGAGGGTATCTCTGATTTTATCTAAGATGAGGGTATCTCTGATTTTATCTAAGATGAGGGTATTTGTGATTCCTTTCATCAACAGATCTTCGCCAGCATCAAAGCAGCTTTGATAATGAAGTCATTTAGGTAAAGCAGTACATGTCTCTGTCTATTTATAGCTACAGAAGCAGAGTTATGCTCGTGGTGTTATATTTTCCACATATAATTTTGAAAAATATAACTTTATGAGTTTTGCGAGTTCTTCTACTCCCGTAGCCCGGCCCTGGGACAGGCTGGTCTGGTGCTAGTTTGATCAACCAGGTTGTTGCTGGAGGCCCGTGGACCGCTGGCACATATAACAATCAAGATATTTTAGCATTCATTCAACACACACACACACACACACACACACACACACACACACACACACACACACACACACACACACAAACAGAAGAATTCGCCCATGCTAGTCAGGTTCTACTCACACTAAGCTAATAATTTAAAAATCTACACAATATAGTACCTACGAATTAAGAAACAAGTTATTAAAGCTAAGTATTTAAGGACTGTGCTGATTAAAAGTTTGTTTCCCCATCTTACTGCACGTTGATGAGACAGAAAATCAACAATCCTGCCAGTGTTTGTGAAATATCTCGCAGTCGTATGATATGACGGTAGTACCTTTGTGTTTTTAATTGCATACCTGTGACTAGTTTGGAGTTTCTTCCTAGTTCCACAGGTCAGCCTGGGGCCAAGTTTCTCTGGTGACCGTCTGGTAAATCTGGCTGTTAACTTTGGCGGCCGTTTGGCTCACATATCCATAACAGCCTAGTTGATCTGCCACTTAGAGGAGGTAGTCATTCAAGCATTTAATAATCACTTTACGGAGTGTTGAAGTGCCCAGTTATGGTTTTATGGCAGCTCCACTTACCTACCAGTACAAGCCACCAGTACCTACCACTTACCTACCAGTACAAGCCACCAGTACCTACCACTTACCTACACAACCCACAATATATTCACTAAACCCTGGGCTAAATTTAACAATCTTCTTTACAGGGATTTACAAACTTCGTAAGATTATTAGATTTAGTGACAATACTCGTAACACTACAAACATATTCATAGTTTTCACTACGTGTGTCAGGTCATACCTGGAGAGTTTACCTGGAGAGAGTTCCGGGGGTCAACGCCCCCGCGGCCCGGTCTGTGACCAGGCCTCCTTAGGTCAGTGTCCCAGGATGCGACCCACACCAATCGACTAACACCCAGGTACCCATTTTACTGATGGGGAACATAGACAACAGGTTGAAAGAAACACGTCCAATGTTTCTACTCTGGCTGGGAATCGAACCCAGGCCCTCACCGTGTGAAGCGAGAGCGTTAACTACCAGGCCACCATTCCAACACCAAGCCATGTAAATTATCATGCCGCTGGTAACACTGCAACACCAAGCCATGTGAATTATCATGCCGCTGGTAACACTGCAACACCAAGCCACGTGAATTATCATGCCGCTGGTAACACTGCAACACCAAGCCATGTGAATCATCATGCCGCTGGTAACACTGCAACACCAAGCCATGTCAACTATCATGCCGCTGGTAACACTGCAACACCAAGCCATGTGAATTATCATGCCGCTGGTAACACTGCAACACCAAGCCATGTGAATTATCATGCCGCTGGTAACACTGCAACACCAAGCCATGTGAATTATCATGCCGCTGGTAACACTGCAACACCAAGCCATGTGAATTATCATGCCGCTAGTAACACTGCAACACCAAACCATGTGAATTATCATGCCGCTGGTAACATTGCAACACCAAGCCATGTGAATTATCATGCCGCTGGTAACACTGCAACACCAAGCCATGTGAATTATCATGCCGCTGGTAACACTGCAACACCAAGTCATATGAATTATCATGCCGCTGGTAACACTGCAACACCAAGCCATGTGAATTATCATGCCGCTGGTAACACTGCAACACCAAGCCATGTGAATCATTATGCCGCTGGTAACACTGCAACACCAAGCCATGTCAACTATCATGCCGCTGGTAACACTGCAACACCAAGCCATGTGAATCATCATGCCGCTGGTAACACTGCAACGCCAAGCCATGTGAATCATGCCGCTGGTAACACTGCAACACCAAGCCATGTGAATTATCATGCCGCTGGTAACACTGCAACACCAAGCCATGTGAATTATCATGCCGCTGGTAACATTGCAACACCAAGTCATGTGAATTATCATGCCGCTGGTAACACTGCAACACCAAGCCATGTGAATGATCATGCCGCTGGTAACACTGCAACACCAAGCCATGTGAATTATCATGCCGCTGGTAACACTGCAACACCAAGCCATGTGGATTATCATGCCGCTGGTAACACTGCAATACCAAGCCATGTCAACTATCATGCCGCTGGTAACACTGCAACACCAAGTCATGTCAATTATCATGCCAGTGGTAACACCTATCATGGCGCTGGTAACACTGCAACACCAAGCCATGTCAACTATCATGCCGCTGGTAACACTGCAACACCAAGCCATGTGAATCATCATGCCGCTGGTAACACTGCAACACCAAGCCATGTGAATCATCATGCCGCTGGTAACACTGCAACACCAAGCCATGTGAATTATCATGCCGCTGGTAACACTGCAACACCAAGCCATGTGAATTATCATGCCGCTGGTAACACTGCAACACCAAGTCATGTGAATTATCATGCCGCTGGTAACACTGCAACACCAAGCCATGTGAATTATCATGCCGCTGGTAACACTGCAACACCAAGCCATGTGAATTATCATGCCGCTGGTAACACTGCAACACCAAGCCATGTTGATTATCATGCCGCTGGTAACACTGCAATACCAAGCCATGTCAACTATCATGCCGCTGGTAACACTGCAACACCAAGTCATGTCAATTATCATGCCAGTGGTAACACCTATCATGGCGCTGGTAACACTGCAACACCAAGTCATGTCAATTATCATGCCAGTGGTAACACCTATCATGGCGCTGGTAACACTGCAACACCAAGCCATGTCAATTATCATGTCGCTGGTAACACTGCTACACCAGGACATGTCAACTATCATGGCGCTGGTAACACTGCAACACCAAGCCATGTCAACTATCATGGCGCTGGTAACGCTGCTACACCAAGCCACGTCAACTATCATGCCGCTGATAACACTGCTACACCAAGACATGTCAACTATCATGTCGCTGGTAACACACCAGGACATGTCAACTATTATGCCGCTGGTAACTCTGCTACACCAAGACATGTCAACTATGGCACTGGTAACACTGCTACACCAGGACATGTCAACTATCATGGCACTGGTAACACTCTACACCAGGACATGTCAACTATCATGGCACTGGTAACACTGCTACACCAGGACATGTCAACTATCATGGCGCTGGTAACACTGCTACACCAGAACATGTCAACTATCATGGCACTGGTAACACTGCTACACCAGGACATGTCAACTATCATGGCACTGGTAACACTGCTACACCAGGACATGTCAACTATCATGGCACTGGTAACACTGCTACACCAGGACATGTCAATTATCATGGCACTGGTAACTACACCAGGACATGTCAATTATCATGGCACTGGTAACTACACCAGGACATGTCAACTATCATGGCACTGGTAACACTGCTACACCAGGACATGTCAACTATCACGGCATTGGTAACACTGCTACACCAGGACATGTCAACTATCTTGGCACTGGTAACACTGCTACACCAGGACATGTCAACTATCATTGCGCTGGTAACACTGCTACACCAGGACATGTCAACTATCATGGCACTGGTAACACTTTTACACCAGGACATGTGAACTATCATGGCACTGGTAACACTACACCAGGACATGTCAACTATCATTGCACTGGTAACACTACACCAGGACATGTCAACTATCATGGCGCTGGTGACACTGCTACACTAGGACATGTCAACTATCATGGCACTGGTAACACTGCTACACCAGGACATGTCAACTATCATGGCACTGGTAACACCGCTACACCAGGACATGTCAACTATCATGGCACTGGTAACACTACACCAGGACATGTCAACTATCATGGCACTGGTAACACTACACCAGGACATGTCAACTATCATGGCGCTGGTAACACTGCTACACCAGGACATGTCAACTATCATGGCGCTGGTAACACTGCTACACCAGGACATGTCAGCTATAATGGCACTGGTAACACTCTACGCCAGGACATGTCAACTATCATGGCGCCGGTAACACTGATACACCAGGACATGTCAAGTATCATGGCACTGGTAACACTGCTACACCAGGACATGTCAACTATCATGGCACTGGTAACACTCCTACACCAGGACATGTCAACTATCATTGCGCTGGTAACACTGCTACACCAGGACATCTCAACTATCATGGCACTGGTAACACTGCTACACCAGGACATGTCAACTATCATTGCACTGGTAACACTGCTACACCAGGACATGTCAACTATCATTGCGCTGGTAACACTGCTACACCAGGACATGTCAACTATCATGGCACTGGTAACACTGCTACATCAGGACATATCAACTATCATTGCGCTGGTAACAATGCTACACCAGGACATGTCAACTATCATTGCGCTGGTAACACTGCTACACCAGGACATGTCAACTATCATTGCGCTGGTAACACTGCTACACCAGGACATGTCAACTATCATGGCACTGGTAACACTGCTACATCAGGACATATCAACTATCATTGCGCTGGTAACAATGCTACACCAGGACATGTCAACTATCATTGCGCTGGTAACACTGCTACACCAGGACATGTCAACTATCATGGCACTGGTAACACTGCTACACCAGGACATGTCAACTATCATGGCACTGGTAACACTGCTACATCAGGACATATCAACTATCATTGCGCTGGTAACACTACACCAGGACATGTCAACTATCATTGCGCTGGTAACACTACACCAGGACATGTCAACTATCATTGCGCTGGTAACACTACACCAGGACATGTCAACTATCATTGCGCTGGTAACACTACACCAGGACATGTCAACTATCATTGCGCTGGTAACACTACACCAGGACATGTCAACTATCATTGCGCTGGTAACACTGAAGAAATTTGTCATTAAGCTTCCTATATTTTTTAAGTTTCCAAAGTTATCCTGAGGAAGCTTCAACAGTTATCCTGAGGAAGCTTCAACAGTTATCCTGAGGAAGCTTCAACAGTTATCCTGAGGAAGCTTCAACAGTTATCCTGAGGAAGCTTCAACAGTTATCCTGAGGAAGCTTCAACAGTTATCCTGAGGAAGCTTCAACAGTTATCCCTTCAACAGATCCTGAGGAAGCTTCAACAGTTATCCTGAGGAAGCTTCAACAGTTATCCTGAGGAAGCTTCAACAGTTATCCTGAGGAAGCTTGATCCTGAGGAAGCTTCAACAGTTATCCTGAGGAAGCTTCAACAGTTATCCTGAGGAAGCTTCAACAGTTATCCTGAGGAAGCTTCAACAGTTATCCTGAGGAAGCTTCAACAGTTATCCTGAGGGACCTTCAACAGTCATCCTGAGAAAGCTTCAACAGTTATCCTGAGGAAGCTTCAACAGTTATCCTGAGGAAGCTTCAACAGTTATCCTGAGGGACCTTCAACAGTCATCCTGAGAAAGCTTCAACAGTTATCCTGAGGAAGCTTCAACAGTTATCCTGAGGAAGCTTCAACAGTTATCCTGAGAAAGCTTCAACAGTTATCCTGAGGAAGCTTCAACAGTTATCCTGAGGAAGCTTCAACAGTTATCCTGAGGAAGCTTCAACAGTTATCCTGAGGAAGCTTCAACAGTTATCCTGAGGAAGCTTCAACAGTTATCCTGAGGAAGCTTCAACAGTTATCCTGAGGAAGCTTCAACAGTTATCCTGAGGAAGCTTCAACAGTTATCCTGAGGAAGCTTCAACAGTTATCCTGAGGAAGCTTCAACAGTTATCCTGAGAAAGCTTCAACAGTTATCCTGAGGAAGCTTCAACAGTTATCCTGAGGAAGCTTCAACAGTTATCCTGAGAAAGCTTCAACAGTTATCCTGAGGAAGCTTCAACAGTCATCCTGAGAAAGCTTCAACAGTTATCCTGAGGAAGCTTTATCCTGAGAAAGCTTCAACAGTTATCCTGAGGAAGCTTCAACAGTTATCCTGAGGAAGCTTCAACAGTTATTGAGGAAGCTTCAACAGTTATCCTGAGAAAGCTTCAACAGTTATCCTGAGAAAGCTTCAACAGTTATCTTGAGGAAGCTTCAACAGTTATCCTGAGGAAGCTTCAACAGTTATCCTGAGGAAGCTTCAACAGTTATCCTGAGGAAGCTTCAACAGTTATCCTGAGGGACCTTCAACAGTCATCCTGAGAAAGCTTCAACAGTTATCCTGAGGAAGCTTCAACAGTTATCCTGAGAAAGCTTCAACAGTTATCCTGAGGAAGCTTCAACAGTCATCCTGAGAAAGCTTCAACAGTTATCCTGAGGAAGCTTCAACAGTCATCCTGAGGAAGCTTCAACAGTTATCCTGAGGAAGCTTCAACAGTCATCCTGAGAAAGCTTCAACAGTTATCCTGAGGAAGCTTCAACAGTTATCCTGAGGAAGCTTCAACAGTTATCCTGAGGAAGCTTCAACAGTTATCCTGAGGAATCCTGAGGAAGCTTCAACAGTTATCCTGAGGAAGCTTCAACAGTTATCCTGAGGAAGCTTCAACAGTTATCCTGAGGAAGCTTCAACAGTTATCCTGAGGACGCTTCAACAGTTATCCTGAGGGAGCTTCAACAGTTATCCTGAGGAAGCTTCAACAGTTATCCTGAGGAAGCTTCAACAGTTATCCTGAGAAAGCTTCAACAGTTATCCTGAGGAAGCTTCAACAGTCATCCTGAGAAAGCTTCAACAGTTATCCTGAGGAAGCTTCAACAGTCATCCTGAGGAAGCTTCAACAGTCATCCTGAGAAAGCTTCAACAGTTATCCTGAGGAAGCTTCAACAGTTATCCTGAGGAAGCTTCAACAGTTATCTTGAGGAAGCTTCAACAGTTATCCTGAGGAAGCTTCAACAGTTATCCTGAGGAAGCTTCAACAGTTATCCTGAGAAAGCTTCAACAGTTATCCTGAGGAAGCTTCAACAGTTATCCTGAGGAAGCTTCAACAGTTATCCTGAGGAAGCTTCAACAGTTATCCTGAGGAAGCTTCAACAGTCATCCTGAGAAAGCTTCAACAGTTATCCTGAGGAAGCTTCAACAGTCATCCTGAGAAAGCTTCAACAGTTATCCTGAGGAAGCTTCAACAGTTATCCTGAGGAAGCTTCAACAGTTATCCTGAGGAAGCTTCAACAGTCATCCTGAGAAAGCTTCAACAGTTATCCTGAGGAAGCTTCAACAGTTATCCTGAGGAAGCTTCAACAGTTATCCTGAGGAAGCTTCAACAGTCATCCTGAGAAAGCTTCAACAGTTATCCTGAGGAAGCTTCAACAGTTATCCTGAGGAAGCTTCAACAGTTATCCTGAGGAAGCTTCAACAGTTATCTTGAGGAAGCTTCAACAGTTATCCTGAGGAAGCTTCAACAGTTATCCTGAGGAAGCTTCAACAGTTATCCTGAGGAAGCTTCAACAGTTATCCTGAGGAAGCTTCAACAGTTATCCTGAGGGAGCTTCAACAGTTATCCTGAGGAAGCTTCAACAGTTATCCTGAGGAAGCTTCAACAGTTATCCTGAGAAAGCTTCAACAGTTATCCTGAGGAAGCTTCAACAGTTATCCTGAGGAAGCTTCAACAGTTATCCTGAGGAAGCTTCAACAGTTATCCTGAGGAAGCTTCAACAGTTATCCTGAGGAAGCTTCAACAGTTATCCTGAGGAAGCTTCAACAGTTATCCTGAGGAAGCTTCAACAGTTATCCTGAGGAAGCTTCAACAGTTATCTTGAGGAAGCTTCAACAGTTATCCTGAGGAAGCTTCAACAGTTATCCTGAGGAAGCTTCAACAGTTATCCTGAGGAAGCTTCAACAGTTATCCTGAGGAAGCTTCAACAGTTATCCTGAGGAAGCTTCAACAGTTATCCTGAGGAAGCTTCAACAGTTATCCTGAGGAAGCTTCAACAGTTATCCTGAGGAAGCTTCAACAGTTATCCTGAGGAAGCTTCAACAGTTATCCTGAAGAAGCTTCAACAGTTATCCTGAGGGAGCTTCAACAGTTATCCTGAGGGAGCTTCAACAGTTATCCTGAAGAAGCTTCAGTTATCCTGAGGAAGCTTCAACAGTTATCCTGAGGGAGCTTCAACAGTTATCCTGAGAAAGCTTCAACAGTTATCCTGAGGAAGCTTCAACATAAGTTATCCCGAGGAAGCCTAAAGGTAGGTATCCTGAGGAAGCCTCATCATAACTTATCATGAGGAAGCCTCAACATAGTTATCCTGAGGAAGCCTCAACATAGTTATCCTGATGAAGCATCAACATAGTTATCCTGAGGAAGCGTCAACACAGTTATCCTGAGGAAGCCTCAACATAGTTATCCTGATGAAGCCTCAACATAGTTATCCTGAGGAAGCGTCAACACAGTTATCCTGAGGAAGCCTCAACATAGTTATGCTGAGGAAGCCTCAACATAGTTATCCTGAGGAAGCCTTAACATAGTTATCCTGAGGAAGCGTCAACATAGTTATCCTGAGGAAGCGTCAACATAGTTATCCTGAGGAAGCCTCAACATAGTTATCCTGAGGAAGCCTCAACATAGTTATCCTGAGGAAGCGTCAACATAGTTATGCTGAGGAAGCCTCAACATAGTTATCCTGAGGAAGCCTCAACATAGTTATCCTGAGGAAGCCTCAACATAGTTATCCTGAGGAAGCCTCAACATAGTTATCCTGATGAAGCCTCAACATAGTTATCCTGAGGAAGCGTCAACATAGTTATCCTGAGGAAGCCTCAACATAGTTATCCTGAGGAAGCCTCAACATAGTTATCCTGAGGAAGTGTCAACATAGTTATCCTGAGGAAGCCTCAACATAGTTATCCTGAGGAAGCCTCAACATAGTTATCCTGAGGAAGTGTCAACATAGTTATCCTGAGGAAGCCTCAACATAGTTATCCTGAGGAAGCCTTAACATAGTTATCCTGAGGAAGCGTCAACATAGTTATCCTGAGGAAGTGTCAACATAGTTATCCTGAGGAAGCCTTAACATAGTTATCCTGAGGAAGCCTTAACATAGTTATCCTGAGGAAGCGTCAACACAGTTATCCTGAGGAAGCCTCAACATAGTTATCCTGAGGAAGCGTCAACATAGTTATCCTGAGGAAGTGTCAACATAGTTATCCTGAGGAAGCGTTAACATAGTTATCCTGAGGAAGTGTCAACATAGTTATCCTGAGGAAGTGTCAACATAGTTATCCTGAGGAAGCGTCAACATAGTTATCCTGAGGAAGCGTCAACATAGTTATCCTGAGGAAGCGTTAACATTGTTATCCTGAGGAAGTGTCAACATAGTTATCCTGAGGAAGCGTCAACATAGTTATCCTGAGGAAGTGTCAACATAGTTATCCTGAGGAAGTGTCAACATAGTTATCCTGAGGAAGTGTCAACATAGTTATCCTGAGGAAGCGTCAACATAGTTATCCTGAGGAAGCGTTAACATAGTTATCCTGAGGAAGCGTCAACATAGTTATCCTGAGGAAGTGTCAACATAGTTATCCTGAGGAAGCGTCAACATAGTTATCCTGAGGAAGCGTCAACATAGTTATCCTGAGGAAGCGTTAACATAGTTATCCTGAGGAAGCGTCAACATAGTTATCCTGAGGAAGTGTCAACATAGTTATCCTGAGGAAGCGTCAACATAGTTATCCTGAGGAAGCGTCAACATAGTTATCCTGAGGAAGCGTTAACATAGTTATCCTGAGGAAGCCTCAACATAGTTATCCTGAGGAAGCCTCAACATAGTTATCCCGAGGAAGCGTCAACATAGTTATCCTGAGGAAGTGTCAACATAGTTATCCTGAGGAAGCGTTAACATAGTTATCCTGAGGAAGCCTCAACATAGTTATCCTGAGGAAGCCTTAACATAGTTATCCTGAGGAAGCGTCAACATAGTTATCCTGAGGAAGCCTCAACATAGTTATCCTGAGGAAGCCTTAACATAGTTATCCTGAGGAAGCCTCAACATAGTTATCCTGAGGAAGCGTCAACATAGTTATCCTGAGGAAGTGTCAACATAGTTATCCTGAGGAAGCCTCAACATAGTTATCCTGAGGAAGTGTCAACATAGTTATCCTGAGGAAGCCTCAACATAGTTATCCTGAGGAAGCCTCAACATAGTTATCCTGGAGGTTACCTGGAGGTTATTCCGGGGATCAACGCCCCCGCGGCCCGGTCCATGACCAGGCCTCCCGATGGATCAGGGCCTGATCAACTAGGCTGTTACTGCTGGCCGCACGCAGTCCAACGTACGAGCCACAGCCCGGCTGATCTGGCACTGACTTTAGATATCTGTCCAGCTCTCTCTTGAAGGCAGCCAGGGGTTTATTGGCAATTCCCCTAATGCTTGATGGGAGGCTGTTGAACAGTTTTGGGCCCCGGACACTTATGGTGTTTTCCCTTAGTGTACCAATGGCGCCCCTACTTTTTATTGGGGGCATTTTGCATCGCCTGCCCAGTCTTTTACTTTCGTAGGGAGTGATTTCTGTGTGCAGATTTGGGACCATTCCTTCCAAGATTTTCCAAGTGTAGATTATGATATATCTCTCCCTCCTGCGTTCCAACGAGTGCAAGTCAAGTGCTTCCAAGCGTTCCCAGTAGTTAAGGTGCTTGACAAAACTTACACGTGCAGTAAAGGATCTCTGTACACTCTCTAGATCTGCGATTTCACCTGCTTTGAATGGAGATGTTAATGTACAGCAGTATTCCAGCCTAGAGAGAACAAGTGATTTGAAAAGGATCATGGGCTTCGCATCTCTCGTTCTGAAAGTTCTCATTATCCATCCTATCATTTTCTTTGCACGTGCGATCGTGGCACTGTTGTGATCCTTGAAAGTGAGATTCTCAGACATTACTACTCCCAGGTCCCTTACATTATTTTTCCGCTCTATTGTATGGCCGGAGTCAGTAGTATACTCTGTTCTAGTTATTATCTCCTCCAGTTTTCCATAACGGAGTAGTTGGAATTTGTCCTCATTGAACATCATATTATTTACTGTTGCCCACTGGAAAACTTTGTTTATATCTTCTTGGAGGTTAACCGCGTCCTCAGCAGATGACAGCCTCATGCAGATCCTAGTATCATCCGCAAAGGATGATACGGTGCTGTGGTGTATATCTCTGTTTATGTCTGATATGAGGATAAGGAATAAGATGGGGGCGAGTACTGTGCCTTGTGGAACAGAGCTCTTCACTATGGCAGCCTCCGATTTAACTCTGTTGACCACTACTCTTTGTGTTCGATTTGTTAGGAAGTTGAAGATCCATCTCCCCACTTTCCCAGTTATTCCTTTAGCACGTATTTTATGGGCTATTACGCCATGATCGCATTTGTCAAATGCTTTTGCAAAGTCTGTGTATATTACATCTGCATTCTGATTTTCTTCCAGTGCATCCAAGGCCATGTCATAGTGATCCAGTAGTTGTGAGAGGCAGGAGCGACCTGCCCTGAACCCATGTTGCCCTCGATTGTGCAGATTTTGGGAATCCAGGTGATTTGCAATCCTGCTTCTTAGCACTCTTTCAAAGATTTTTATGATGTGGGACGTCAGAGCTATTGGTCTATAGTTCTTAGCTAATGCTTTGCTGCCACCTTTATGGAGTGGGGCTATATCCGTTGTTTTAAGTGACTGTGGAATTTCACCCATGTCGAAGCTCCTCCTCCATAGTGTACTTAGGGCACGCGAGAGGGGTTTCTTGCAATTCTTAATGAAAACAGAGTTCCACGAGTCTGGGCCCGGGGCTGAGTGCATAGGCATGTTGTCAATGGCTTTTTCGAAATCTATCGGAGTTAGGGTAATGTCGGAAATCTGGCATACATTTATGGAGTTTTGAGGCTCATTCATGAAGAAATCATTTGGGTCGTCGATCCTCAGACCGATTTGTGGTTCACTAAACACAGAGTCGTACTGGGATTTCAATATTTCACTCATTTCCTTGTTGTCATCTGTGTAAGTCCCATCCTGTCTGAGTAAGGGTCCGATACTAGATGTGGTATTTGCCTTGTTTTTGGCATATGAAAAGAAATATTTTGAATTTCTTTCAATTATCCTGAGGAAGCGCCAACATTGTTATCCTGAGGAAGCATCAACATAGTTATCCTGAGGAAGTGTCAACATAGTTATCCTGAGGAAGCGTCAACATAGTTATCCTGAGGAAGCGTCAACATAGTTATCCTGAAGAAGCCTCAACATAGTTATCCTGAGGAAGCGCCAACATAGTTATCCTGAGGAAGCGTCAACATAGTTATCCTGAGGAAGCGTCAACATAGTTATCCTGAGGAAGCGTCAACATAGTTATCCTGAGGAAGCGTCAACATAGTTATCCTGAGGAAGCCTCAAATAAACAAAGTGAACATATAACATATCTGGCGTGACTATGATGAGAATTAAAGGAACAAGCTGCTGGAAACTGGACAAGAGGGAGAAGAGAAGAGTGAGTCTCCTCCCTCAGCAGAGAACATGGAGACAAGAATTAAGATAAAAAGAGAGGGGGTGTGAAGAGTGGAAGAGTGGAGGTGGACGAGTGGAGGTGGACGAGTGGGGGGAGGACGAGTGGAGGTGGACGAGTAAATGGGGTGGACGAGTGGGGTGGTCGAGTGAGTGGGGATGGATGGGCTTGAGTGGAGTTGGTGTAGAGTAAGGTGGTTGAAAATGGTGTGAGGTGGGCGTGCATTGTGTAATCTGGCCGTAAGACTGGTGTGCGGTGTAAAATGTGGGAAGGCGTGGAGAGGGGTTAGCGTGTGGGTGGAGACGCGGACGTGTCTGTGGAGTGGGCGTACGGGTGGAATGGGCGTATGGATGGTGAGAGTTGTCTGGTGAGTAATGAGGTAGGCGTGCGTGGGGGGGGCTTAACGTGGATGGTGAATGGGATGTGTTGGGGGCGTCTGGAAGACGTGTGGGGGTGAGGGTATGTGGGGCGGGGGTGCGTGTGGTTAGGGTGTGTTGGGTTGGGGTGTGTGGGATTGGGGTGTGTGGGATTGGGGTGTATGGGATTGGGGTGTATGGGGTTGGGGTGTGTGGGGTTGGGGTGCGTGGGGTTAGGGTGTGTGGGGTTGGGGTGCGTGGGGTTAGGGTGTTAGGTTGGGGTGTGTTGGGTTGGGGTGTGTGGGGTTGGAGTGCTTGCGACAGGGGTGCATGGGGTAGGGGTGTGGGGGGTGGGCGTGGGGTGGGTGTGTAAACTAGGCATCAGTAAGGTGTGTGTTACTTGGGCTTGAAAGGTGGGCGCGTGAGCGGGGTCGGAGTGGCTTACGCGTGTGGGGTGGCCCGAAGTTGAGTGTAATCTGAGTGGGTGTGAGCGTATAAAGATGTGGGTAGAATGGTGTGAGTGGGGTGAAGGTAGGGTGGGTGGAGTGAGCGTAGTACATTGGGATGGTGGCGAGTGTATAGTGGAGTGGGGCGTGTAGCGAGTGTATAGTGGAGTGGGTGGCCGGTAAGTGAAGTATAGCGCAGTGGGGTGGGTGGTGAGTGTAGTATAGAGCAGTGAGGTGGGTGGCAAATGCAGTATAGTGGAATGGGATGGGTGGCTAGCGTAGTATAGTGGAGTGGGTGGCGAGTGTTGTTTAGTGGAATAGGGTGGGTGGCGAGTGTAGTATAGTTTAGTGGGGTGGGTGGAGTGTAGTATAGTTTAGTGGGGTGGGTGGAGTGTAATACAGTGGAGGTGGGTGGAATGTAGTGGAGTATACCATAGTAGAGTAGGTGGGGAGTGAAGTGTAGAGTAGGTGGGGAGTGAAGTGTAGTGTATAGGGAAGTGACTGGCGAAGTGTAGTGGAGTGGGTGGCGAATGTAGTGGGTGGGGAGTGTAGTATAGGGGCGAGTACAGTATTGAATGGAGTTACCTGGAGGTTATTCCGGGGATCAACGCCCCCGCGGCCCGGTCCACGACCAGGCCTCCCGATGGATCAGGGCCTGATCAACTAGGCTGTTACTGCTGGCCGCACGCAGTCCGACGTACGAGCCACAGCCCGGCTGATCCGGCACCGACTTTAGGTATCTGTCCAGCTCTCTCTTGAAGGCAGCCAGGGGTTTATTGGCAATTCCCCTAATGCTTGATGGGAGGCTGTTGAACAGTTTTGGGCCCCGGACACTTATGGTGTTTTCTCTTAGTGTACCAATGGCGCCCCTACTTTTTATTGGCGGCATTTTGCATCGCCTGCCCAGTCTTTTACTTTCGTAGGGAGTGATTTCTGTGTGCAGATTTGGGACCATTCCTTCCAAGATTTTCCAAGTGTAGATTATGATATATCTCTCCCTCCTGCGTTCCAACGAGTACAAGTCAAGTGCTTCCAAGCGTTCCCAGTAGTTAAGGTGCTTGACAGAACTTATACGTGCAGTAAAGGATCTCTGTACACTCTCTAGATCTGCGATTTCACCTGCTTTGTATGGAGATGTTAATGTACAGCAGTATTCCAGCCTAGAGAGAACAAGTGATTTGAAAAGGATCATCATGGGCTTGGCATCTCTCGTTTTGAAAGTTCTCATTATCCATCCTATCATTTTCTTTGCACGTGCGATCGTGGCACTGTGGGGTGGGTGGAGTGTGGGAGCGGGGGGCGTGCAGTATAGTGGAGTGGGTGGAGTGTAGTATAGTGGAGTGGGGGGCGAGTAAAGTATAATGGAGGTGAGAGTAGTATAGTGGAGTGGGGTGGGTGTAGTGTGATACAGAAGAGCAGGGAGCGAGTGTAGTATAGTGGCGAGTATATTATAGAATGGGGTGGGTGGAATTAAGTGCTGCGGGAGTGTAATATGGTGAAGTGGGCGACAAATGTAATATAGTGGAGCAGGTGACAAATGTATGGGGTGGGGTAGGTGTTTACTATAGTGGGGTGGGGTGGGGGTGAATAGAAGGGTAGGGTGGGTGGGGGAGTATAGAAGGGTAGGGTGGGTGGGGGTGTATCAAGGGGTGGGGGTGAGGGTGTTTAGTGGTAGGGTGGGTGGGGGTTTATAGAGTTGTAGGGTGGGTGGGGGTGTATAGAGTTGTAGGGTGGGTGGGGGTGTATAGAGTTGTAGGGTGGGTGGGGGTGTAAAGAGTTGTAGGGTGGGTGAGGGTGTACAGAGGGGTAGGGCGGGTGAGGGTGTATTGAGGGGTAGGGAGGGTGAGGCTGTATTGCGGAGTAGGGTAGGTAGTGTAGTATTGTAGGGTGGGGTGGGAGTGAGTGGGCTGGGTGGAGGTTACCTGGAGGTTATTCCGGGGATCAACGCCCCCGCGGCCCAGTCCATGACCAGGCCTCCCGATGGATCAGGGCCTGATCAACTAGGCTGTTACTGCTGACCGCACGCAGTCCAACGTACGAGCCACAGCCCGGCTGATCCGGCACTGACTTCAGGTATCTGTCCAGCTCTCTCTTGAAGGCAGCCAGGGGTTTATTGGCAATTCCCCTAATGCTTGACGGGGGGCTCTTGAACAGTCTTGGGCCCCGGACACTTATGGTGTTTTCCCTTAGTGTACCAATGGCGCCCCTACTTTTTATTGGGGGCATTTTGCATCGCCTGCCCAGTCTTTTACTTTCGTAGGGAGTGATTTCTGTGTGCAGATTTGGGACCATTCCTTCCAGGATTTTCCAAGTGTAGATTATGATATATCTCTCCCTCCTGCGTTCCAACGAGTACAAGTCAAGTGCTTCCAAGCGTTCCCAGTAGTTAAGGTGCTTGCCAGAACTTATACGTGCAGTAAAGGATCTCTGTACACTCTCTAGATCTGCAATTTCACCTGCTTTGAATGGAGATGTTAGTGTACAGCAGTATTCCAGCCTAGAGAGAACAAGTGATTTGAAAATGATCATCATTGGCTTGGTGTTTTGAGGTAGTGGTGGAGTATAGTGGGGTGGGTGGAATGTATCGTGGAGTGGGTAGAATGTAGTAGTGGGGTGCGTGGAATGTATAGTGGGGAGGGTGGAATGTAGTATAGTGGGGTGGGCGGAATGTAGTATAGTGGGGTGGGTAGAGTGTAGTAGTGGGGTGGGTAGAATGTAGTATAGTGGGGTGGGTGGAATGTACTAGTGGGGTGAAGTGTGTAATGTAGTGGGGTGTGTGTAGTATAGTGGGATGGGGTGTATGGAGTGTAGTTTGTTGGGATGTGTAGAGTGTAGTTTGGTGGGGTGGGTGGAGTGTACTTTGGTGGGCTGTGTGGAGTGTTGGTGGGATGTGTGGAGTGTAGTTTGGTGGGATGTGTGGAGTGTAGGTTGGTGGGGTAGGTGGAGTGTATGGTGGGGTTGGTGGAGTGTAGTATGGTGGGGTGGGTGGAGTGTAGTATGGTGGGGTGGGTGGAGTGCAGTTTGGTGGGGTGGGATGGAGTGTAGTATTGTGGGGTGGGGGAGTGTTGTATAGTGGGGTGGGGGGAGTGAAGTATAGTGGGGTGGGGTGGGTGGGTGGGGTGTTGTATTGTGGGGTGGGGTGGGTGGAGGGGGTCAGTAACCTCAGCAGAGCTCCACAACTGCCAACATCCCGCGCAATAGCTGCCTACCAGGCAGAGGCGCCCCAGCCCGCCCGCCCGCCCACTACAATCACGCCCAGGGCGTGGTTGTCAACACTCATGTCTCCACAAGACAAACACACCCGTTTTAGGCCTAACATACACGGCGAAGCAAACGGGGGATTTTAAAAGGGGATATGGGATGGAGGGAGTGAGGGAGGGAGGGGAGGAGGGTGGCAAATTGAGGTGGTGTGAGTGGGGTCTGGCCCTTGAGGGCCGGTGAGTGAGGATGGCGGGCGCCACCACACCCACTAACTCTCAACACCATCACTCAACGTGCAACTACTGAAGGAGGGAGGTTGGGTTGTGTGGTTGAGAAAACAGTGGGTGGTTGGGTGTGGGGGTACGGAGGGCCGCGCCCCGCCACAATGGCGCCCACGCATGAAGGCCACCCACCTGGCACCCGGGCCATGGTGGGCCTGGCCGCCCACTACATGCTACCTACCATTATGATGGAGCAACGCCCACCTCCTGCAGTATACTTCGTCATGGCCAACAGCCATCACTTCCAATAGCAGCATCTTGCAGCAGCAGAGGGACAGTGAGCAGGAGCAGAAGAGGACGGGTGGCAAGCCAACACCCATCCCGCCGCCCACGCCCACGCCCGTCACTTCCTGCTCTCCATTAGCGGCACACAGCTCAACACCTCCACAGTTGCAGGATGCTGGTGCACCACTTTATGACAGGTGGTTTAGGCCGGGTCGATGGTGACCACCACCACCACATGCTCACTGTATCACTGCACACACCCACTCTGGCAGCGCCAACATGGCAGCAGCACCACCACAACTACACCACATGGCCTCAACTCGACCCCTCACGCTATTCTTCACTGGTAAGACCTACGTCAAAGCGCAAACACTGCATCGCCTTCCACGTCCACATTATTGCCCTGGTTACTACTGGTAGTGGAGAAGGGAGAGGGTGGGCGTGCGGGCGTGGTGAGGGGAGGTGTATGCGCCATGGTAGGAGCGAGAGTTAGCGCGCCACTACGCGGGGCGGCGGGCGGACTGGCGCGCACACACACACACTGAATGAGCGTGGGGCTCCACACCCGTCGCCGGGCCCCCGCCGCAGACCACACCAACACTCATCTGGGCCCCCCGCCGCCGACCACACCAACACTCACTACCACTACCATCAACGCCGTCGACTCCTCCACCCTACACGACGTAAATCTCGCTCACTAGCCGTCTAACACTCACAACCCGTACAGTGTACGTACGTCCCTAGAAATTCCAAGCCCCAATACATCTGACTACACCACCACCACTCAAACACCAACCCAACCCAACTCTCTTACCACCACCACCTTATACCACCAGCCAGCCGTCATACACCCCTCACCACCTTATACCACCAGCCAGCCGTCATACACCCCTCACCACCAGCCAGCCATCAGACCTACACCATACTCACACTACCCCACCGCCCAATTCTCATATACCCTCATCCATAAGGATCAGCTCTCGTACACCATACCATAACATGAAGCGAAAGATATGGGAGAAAATGTAAAATAAACCCCGCGAAAAGCAGGAGAGATATGGGGACAATAAGAGAACTTTATATCAACATCCGTGATCCCAGAATATTCATCTCACCGGAAGATATCTGAAACACTGCTGGACAAGTACTTCCCCACCTAATGGCAGATTAACCAGGTTGTGATGGATATATGGGCCAGCGGGTCGCCAGCAGCAACAACCTGGTTGACTAGGAAAACACGAGACAAGAATAATCTGGGGCAGGGCTCCTGGCTAGAACAAATTTCAGTTAATCAGTTATGGAAAACTTGGGAAAATAATATCTATAACGGACTACATAAGAACATAAGAAAGGAGGAACACTGCAGCAGGCCTGTTGGCCCATACTAGGCAGGTCCTTCACAATTCATCCCACTAACAAAACATTTGCCCAACCCAATTTTCAATGCCACCCAAGAAATAAGCTCTGATGTGAAAGTCCCACTCAAATCCAACCCCTCCCACTCATGTACTTATCCAACCTAAATTTGAAACTACCCAAAGTCCCAGCCTCAATAACCCAATTAGGTAGACTGTTCCACTCATCAACTACCCTATTTCCAAACCAATACTTTCCTATGTCTCAATTCTTCAACTTTCCTATGTCCTTTCTAAATCTAAACTTATCTAATTTAAATCCATTACTGCGGGTTCTCTCTTGGAGAGATATCCTCAAGACCTTGTTAATATCCCCTTTATTAATACCTATCTTCCACTTATACACTTCGATCAGGTCTCCCCTCATTCTTCGTCTAACAAGTGAATGTAACTTAAGAGTCTTCAATCTTTCTTCATAAGGAATATTTCTAATGCTATGTATTAATTTAGTCATCCTAGGCTGAATGTTTTCTAACGAATTTATGTCCATTCTGTAATATGGAGACCAGAATTGAGCTGCATAATCTAGGTGAGGCCTTACTAATGATGTATAAAGCTGCAGTATGACCTCTGGACTTCTGTTGCTTACACTTCTTGATATAAATCCCAGTAATCTATTTGCCTTATTACGTACGCTTAGGCATTGCTGTCTTGCCACGCAGTGGCTTCATCAGTCCGATACAAAGAGGAAGGCGTAAGGAGAGGAGTATGAGGTAATCAGTCCCTCAGCCTGGAGTCGATGTGTTCAGTCCATCAATCTTGTACATTCTACAAGACTGTTCTGAGTTTTGTATACAGTGTCCCTTTTAAGTTCTTCATGAAACTTATCAACATAGAACTTCATATTGTTATCCACTGCATACTACAAAATACTGTATATATCTTTGTGCAGTTTTTGTGTCTTCTACCGAGGTGACTTTCATACTTATTTTAGTGCCATCTGCAAATGATAATATAAAACTGCTGAGGAAAAGAAACAGAAGGGGTGCCAGGACAGTGCCTTGGGGTAATGAGCTTTTTACCTTACTGATGCTGGATTTTGCTCAGTTTACTACCTGGAGGGTATTCCAGGGATCAACTCCCCCGCGGCCCGGTCCATGACCAGGCCTCCCGGTGGATCAGGGCCTGATCACCGAAGCTGTTACTACTGGCCGCAAGCAATCCAACGTACGAACCACAGCCTGGCTGATCCGGCACCGACTTTAGGTATCTGTCCAGCTCCCTCTTGAAGACAACCAGGGGCCTACTGGTAATGCTCCTTATTGTTGGTGGGAGACTGCTGAACAGTCTTGGGCCCCGGACACTTACTGTGTTTTCTCTTAGTGTACCAGTGACGCCCCTACTTTTCACTGGGGGTATGTTGCATCGCCTGCCAAGTCGGGGAACCGGGGTAAATTACCCAAAATGGGGTAAAAATTAAAATCTCGGGGGTAATGAAGGTTCTATAAACATATAAATAAAATTGTACGAAAAAAAAAATATTTAATAAGCGAAACAAAATATGGGTTTCACTTTTTTTTTCAAAGAAATAATTTTTAATTTCCTAAAGTTTCTCCAAAACCTGAAGTGAAAATGTTTCTCCATAAGAATGTATCAACACTGCAGAAGGCCTACTGGCCCATACAAGGCAGGTCCTTATTAAAACCACCCCTACCCAACACCCTAATGAAATTTTTATTAAAATTGTCTTATTATTTAGTTCATGCAGTTTATTTTTCATATTGCTTTGTTATATGTTTTATTATTGAAGTTGGTTTATCGCGAATAATACATACCTTTCAGCTTGTACTAGAAGTATTCTCCATACAAATGGACTCGATAAACTATTTTGAATTTGTGTTTTCCGGATTCTGCACTTTCAACTCCAGTAAGTTCTCTCTACATAAATTGGTTTTGGGGTAACACCCAAAAAAGTTCGCTGACCTCTGCAGTTTACTACCACCACCCAGCTGTCATACACCCTACACCCCCATGAACCAGCTGTCATACACCCTACACCCCCATGAACCAGCTGTCATACACCCTACAACCCCATGAACCAGCTGTCATACACCCTACAACCCCATGAACCAGCTGTCATACACCCTACACCCCCATGAACCAGCTGTCATACACCCTACAACCCCATGAACCAGCTGTCATACAACCTACACCCCCATGAACCAGCTGTCATACACCCTACAACCCCATGAACCAGCTGTCATACACCCTACAACCCCATGAACCAGCTGTCATACACCCTACACCCCATGAACCAGCTGTCATACACCCTACACCCCCATGAACCAGCTGTCATACACCCTACAACTACACCCCCATGAACCAGCTGTCATACACCCTACAACTACCCCCCCATGAACCAGCTGTCATACACCCTATACCCCCCTGAACCACTTATCATACACCCTACAACTACACCCCCATGAACCAGCTGTCATACACCCTACACCCCCATGAACCAGCTGTCATACACCCTACAACTACACCCCCATGAACCAGCTGGCATACACCCTACGCCCCCATGAACCAGCTGTCATACACCCTACAACTATACCCCCATGAACCAGCTGTCATACAGCCTACGCCCCCATGAACCAGCTGTCATACACCCTACAACTACACCCCCATGAACCAGCTGTCATACACCCTACACCCCCATGAACCAGCTGTCATACACCCTACAACTACACCCCCATGAACCAGCTGTCATACACCCTACAACTACACCCCCATGAACCAGCTGTCATACACCCTACAACTACACCCTCATGAACCAGCTGTCATACACCCTACAACTACACCCCCATGAACTAGCTGTCATACACCCTACAACTACAGCCCCATGAACCAGCTGTCATACACCCTACAACTACACCCAGATAAACCAGCTGCCATACACCCTACAACTACACCCCCATGAACCAGCTGTCATACACCCTACAACTACACCCCCATGAACCAGCTGTCATACACCCTATACCCCCATGAACCAGCTATCATACACCCTACAACTACACCCCCATGAACCAGCTGTCATACACCCTACACCCCCATGAACCAGCTGTCATACACCCTACAACTACACCCCCATGAACCAGCTGGCATACACCCTACGCCCCCATGAACCAGCTGTCATACACCCTACAACTATACCCCCATGAACCAGCTGTCATACAGCCTACGCCCCCATGAACCAGCTGTCATACACCCTACAACTACACCCCCATGAACCAGCTGTCATACACCCTACACCCCCATGAACCAGCTGTCATACACCCTACAACTACACCCCCATGAACCAGCTGTCATACACCCTACAACTACACCCCCATGAACCAGCTGTCATACACCCTACAACTACACCCTCATGAACCAGCTGTCATACACCCTACAACTACACCATGAACCAGTTGTCATACACCTTACAACTACACTCCCATGAACCAGCTGTCATACACCCTACCACTACACCCCATGAACCAGCTGTCATACACCAACAGAACCTGACTGTAGAGTGTAAGTCATTTCTCCCAGCATATGCTGTACTTTTTTCAAGACTGATGGACTGAACACTGACTCCAGAGACTGAGGGACTCATACCTCTCATACGTCACTTCCCTACACCACAATCACCAGACTCTCGTGCACACTACACCATCACCAGCCTCTCGTACACACTACACCATCACCAGCCTCTCGTACACACTACACCATCACCAGCCTCTCGTACACACTACACCATCACCAGCCTCTCGTGCACACTACACCATCACCAGCCTCTCGTACACACTACACCATCACCAGCCTCTCGTACACACTACACCATCACCAGCCTCTCGTACACACTACACCATCACCAGCCTCTCGTACACACTACACCATCACCAGACTCTCGTGCACACTACACCATCACCAGCCTCTCGTACACACTACACCATCACCAGCCTCTCGTACACACTACACCATCACCAGCCTCTCGTGCACACTACACCATCACCAGCCTCTCGTGCACACTACACCATCACCAGCCTCTCGTACACACTACACCATCACCAGCCTCTCGTACACACTACACCATCACCAGACTCTCGTGCACACTACACCACCATCACCAGACTCTCGTACACACTACACCACCATCACCAGACTCTCGTGCACACTACACCACCATCACCAGACTCTCGTGCACACTACACCATCACCAGCCTCTCGTACACACTACACCATCACCAGACTCTCGTGCACACTACACCACCATCACCAGACTCTCGTACATACTACACCATCACCAGCCTCTCGTACACACTACACCACCATCACCAGACTCTCGTACACACTACACCACCATCACCAGACTCTCGTACACACTACACCATCACCAGCCTCTCGTACACACTACACCACCATCACCAGACTCTCGTACACACTACACCACCATCACCAGACTCTCGTACACACTACACCATCACCAGCCTCTCGTACACACTACACCACCATCACCAGACTCTCGTACACACTACACCATCACCAGACTCTCGTACACACTACACCATCACCAGACTCTCGTGCACACTACACCATCACCAGACTCTCGTACACACTACACCATCACCAGCCTCTCGTACACACTACACCACCATCACCAGACTCTCGTGCACACTACACCATCACCAGCCTCTCGTACACACTACACCATCACCAGCCTCTCGTGCACACTACACCATCACCAGCCTCTCGTACACACTACACCATCACCAGCCTCTCGTACACACTACACCATCACCAGCCTCTCGTACACACTACACCATCACCAGACTCTCGTACACACTACACCATCACCAGCCTCTCGTACACACTACACCATCACCAGACTCTCGTGCACACTACACTATCACCAGCCTCTCGTACACACTACACCATCACCAGCCTCTCGTACACACTACACCACCATCACCAGCCTCTCGTACACACTACACCACCATCACCGGCCTCTCGTGCACACTACACCATCACCAGCCTCTCGTGCACACTACACCATCACCAGCCTCTCGTACACACTACACCATCACCAGCCTCTCGTACACACTACACCACCATCACCGGCCTCTCGTGCACACTACACCATCACCAGCCTCTCGTACACACTACACCATCACCAGCCTCTCGTACACACTACACCATCACCAGACTCTCGTGCACACTACACCTTCACCAGCCTCTCGTACACACTACACCATCACCAGCCTCTCGTACACACTACACCATCACCAGCCTCTCGTACACACTACACCATCACCAGCCTCTCGTACACACTACACCATCACCAGCCTCTCGTACACACTACACCACCAACACCGGCCTCTCGTGCACACTACACCACCATCACCAGCCTCTTGTGCACACTACACCACCATCACCAGCCTCTCGTGCACACTACACCATCACCAGCCTCTCGTACACACCACACCATCACCAGCCTCTCGTACACACACCACCACCATCACCAGCCTCTCGTACACACTACACCACCATCACCAGCCTCTCGTGCACACTACACCATCACGAGCCTCTCGTACACACTACACCATCACAAACCTCTCGTACACACTACACCATCGCCAGCCTCTCGTGCACACTACACCATCACCAGCCTCTCGTACACACACCATCACCAGCCTCTCGTACACACTACACCATCACCAGCCTCTCGTACACACTACACCATCACCAGCCTCTCGTACACACTACACCACCATCACCAGCCTCTCGTGCACAATACACCATCACAAGCCTCTCGTACACACTACACCACCATCACCAGCCTCTCGTACACACTACACCATCGCCGGCCTCTCGTACTCTATACCATCACCAGCCTCTCGCGCACACTACACCATCACCAGCCTCTCGTACACACTACACCACCATCACCAGCCTCTCGTGCACACTAGACCACCATCACCAGTCTCTTGTGCACACTACACCATCACCAGCCTCTCGTGCACACTACACCATCACCAGCCTCTCGTGCACACTACACCATCACCACCCTCTCGTACACACTACACCACCATCACCAGCCTCTCGTACACACTACACCATCGCCAGCCTCTCGTGCACACTACACCATCACCAGCCTCTCGTACACACTACACCACCATCACCAGCCTCTCGTACACACTACACCATCGCCAGCCTCTCGTGCATACTACACCATCACCAGCCTCTCGTACACACTACACCATCACCAGCCTCTCGTACACACTACACCATCACCAGCCTCTCGTACACACTACACCACCATCATCAGCCTCTCGTGCACACTACACCATAACCAGCCTCTCGTACACACTACACCATCACCAGCCTCTCGTGCACACTACACCATCACCAGCCTTTCGTGCACACTACACCATCACCAGCCTTTCGTGCAAACTACACCATCACCAGCCTCTCGTGCACACTACACCACCATCACCAGCCTCTCGTGCACACTACACCATCACCAGCCTCTCGTGCACACTACACCACCATCACCAGCCTCTCGTGCACACTACACCATCACCAGCCTCTCGTGCACACTACACCACCATCACCAGCCTCTCGTGCACACTACACCATCACCAGCCTCTCGTGCACACTACACCACCATCACCAGCCTCTCGTACACACTACACCATCACCAACCTCTCGTACACACTACACCATCACCAACCTCTCGTACACACTACACCACCATCACCAGCCTCTCGTACACACTACACCACCATCACCAGCCTCTCGTACACACTACACCATCACCAGCCTCTCGTGCACACTACACCATCACCAGCCTCTCGTACACACTACACCATCACCAGCCTCTCGTACACACTACACCACCATCACCGGCCTCTCGTGCACACTACACCATCACCAGCCTCTCGTGCACACTACACCATCACCAGCCTCTCGTACACACTACACCATCACCAGCCTCGCGTACACACTACACCACCATCACCGGCCTCTCGTGCACACTACACCATCACCAGCCTCTCGTACACACTACACCATCACCAGCCTCTCGTGCACACTACACCTTCACCAGCCTCTCGTACACACTACACCATCACCAGCCTCTCGTACACACTACACCATCACCGGCCTCTCGTGCACACTACACCATCACCGGCCTCTCGTGCACACTACACCATCACCAGCCTCTCGTACACACTACACCATCACCAGCCTCTCGTACACACTACACCACCATCACCGGCCTCTCGTGCACACTACACCATCACCAGCCTCTCGTGCACACTACACCACCATCACCAGCCTCTTGTGCACACTACACCACCATCACCAGCCTCTCGTGCACACTACACCATCACCAGCCTCTCGTACACACTACACCATCACCAGCCTCTCGTACACACTACACCATCACCAGCCTCTCGTACACACTACACCACCATCACCAGCCTCTCGTACACACTACACCACCATCACCAGCCTCTCGTGCACACTACACCATCACGAGCCTCTCGTACACACTACACCATCACAAACCTCTCGTACACACTACACCATCGCCAGCCTCTCGTGCACACTACACCATCACCAGCCTCTCGTACACACACCATCACCAGCCTCTCGTACACACTACACCATCACCAGCCTCTCGTACACACTACACCATCACCAGCCTCTCGTGCACAATACACCATCACAAGCCTCTCGTACACACTACACCACCATCACCAGCCTCTCGTACACACTACATCGCCGGCCTCTCGTACTCTACACCATCACCATCCTCTCGCGCACACTACACCATCACCAGCCTCTCGTACACACTACACCACCATCACCAGCCTCTCGTGCACACTAGACCACCATCAAAAGTCTCTTGTGCACACTACACCATCACCAGCCTCTCGTGCACACTACACCATCACCAGCCTCTCGTGCACACTACACCATCACCAGCCTCTCGTACACACTACACCACCATCACCAGCCTCTCGTGCACACTACACCATCACCAGCCTCTCGTGCACACTACACCATCATCTGCCTCTCGTGCACACTACACCACCATCACCAGCCTCTCGTACACACTACGCCACCATCACCAGCGTCTCGTGCACACTACACCACCATCACCAGCCTCTCGTACACACTACACCATCACCAACCTCTCGTACACACTACACCACCATCCCCAACCTCTCGTACACACTACACCATCACCAACCTCTCGTACACACTACACCACCATCACCAGCCTCTCGTACACACTACACCACCATCACCAGCCTCTCGTACACACTACACCATCACCAGCCTCTCGTGCACACTACACCACCATCACCAACCTCTCGTACACACTACACCACCATCACCAACCTCTCGTACACACTACACCACCATCAGCAGCCTCTCGTACACACTACACCACCATCACCAGCCTCTCGTACACACTACACCACCATCACCAACGTCTCGTACACAGTACACCACCATCACCAACCTCTCGTACACACTACACCACCATCACCAACTTCTCGCACACATTACACCACCATCACCAACCTCTCGTACACACTACACCATCACTAACCTCTCGTACACACTACACCACCATAACCAACCTCTCGTACACACTACACCACCATAACTAACCTCTCGTACACACTACACCATCACCAACCTTTCGTGCACACTACACTATCACCAACCTCTCGTACACACTACACCATCACAAACCTCTCGTACACACTACACCATCACCAACCTCTCTTACACACTACACCACCAACCTCTCGTACATACTACACCATCACCAACCTCTCGTACAAAATACCACCACAACCCAGCTCTCACACACCACTCACCACCACCCAGCCCTCATACACCCCTCACCACCACCCAGCCCTCATACACCCCTCACCACCACCTAGCCCTCATACATCCCTCACCACCACCCAGCTATCATACACCACTTACTACCACCCAGCCCTCATACACCGCTCACCACCCAGCCCTCATACACCGCTCACCACCACCCAGCCCTCATACACCGCTCACCACCACCCAGCCCTCATACACCCCTCACCACCACCCAGCCCTCATACATCCCTCACCACCACCCAGCTATCATACACCACTTACTACCACCCAGCCCTCATACACGGCTCACCACCACCCAGCCCTCATACACCCCTCACCACCACCCAGCCCTCATACATCCCTCACCACCACCCAGCTATCATACACCACTCACCACCGCCCAGCTTTCATACACCCCTCACCACCACTCAGCCTTCATACACCCTCACCATCACCCAGCCCTCATACACCCCTCACCACCACCAAGCTATCATACACCACTCACCACCACCCAGCTTACATACACCACTCACCACCACCCAGCTTACATACACCACTCACCACCACCCAGCTTACATACACCACTCACCACCACCCAGCTTACATACACCACTCACCACCACCCAGCTTGCATACACCACTCACCACCACCCAGCTTGCATACACCACTCACCACCACCCAGCTTGCATACACCACTCACCACCACCCAGCTTGCATACACCACTCACCACCACCCAGCTTGCATACACCACTCACCAACACCCAGCTCTCATACACCACTCACCAACACCCAGCTCTCATACACCACTCACCAACACCCAGCTCTCATACACCACTCACCAACACCCAGCTCTCATACACCACTCACCAACACCTAGCTCTCATACACCACTCACCAACACCCAGCTCTCATACACCACTCACCAACACCCAGCTCTCATACACCACTCACCAACACCCAGCTCTCATACACCACTCACCAACACCCAGCTCTCATACACCACTCACCAACACCCAGCTCTCATACACCACTCACCAACACCCAGCTCTCATACACCACTCACCAACACCCAGCTCTCATACACCACTCGCCACCACCCAACTTGAATACATCCTACACCATCACCCAGCTCTCATGCCCTTTCTCGCTACATCACCAGCACCACAAAGGTCTCCTACACCCTCAGCCTACACCACTATCCACCTCTCCTACACCCTCAGCCTACGCCACCATCCACCTCTCCTACACCCTCAGCCTACACCACCATCCACCTCTCCTACATCCTCAGCCTACACCACCATCCACCTCTCCTACACCATCAGCCTACACCACCATCCACCTCTCCTACACCCTCAGCCTACACCACCATCCACCTCTCCTACACCCTCAGCCTACACCTACCATCCACCTCTCCTACACTCTCAGCCTACACCACCATCCACCTCTCCTACACCCTCAGCCTACACCACCATCCACCTCTCCTACACCCTCAGCCTACACCACCATCCACCTCTCCTACACCCTCAGCCTACACCACCATCCACCTCTCCTACACCCTCAGCCTACACCACCATCCACCTCTCCTACACCCTCAGCCTACACCACCATCCACCTCTCCTACACCCTCAGCCTACACCACCATCCACCTCTCCTACACCCTCGCCCTACACCACCATCCACCTCTCCTACACCACCATCCACCTCTCCTACACCCTCAGCCTACACCACCATCCACTTCTCCTACACCCTCAGCCTACACCACCATCCATATCTCCTACACCCTCGCCCTACACCATCATCCACCTCTCCTACACCCTCGCCCTACACCATCATCCACCTCTCCTACACCCTCGCCCTACACCATCATCCACCTCTCCTACACCACCATCCACCTCTCCTACACCACCATCCACCTCTCCTACACCATCATGCACCTCTCCTACACCCTCGCCTACACCATCATCCACCTCTTCTACACTCTCGCCTACACCATCATCCACCTCTCCTATACTCTCGCCTACACCATCATTCACCTCTCTTACACCCTCGCCTACACCATCATCCACCTCACCTACACCATCATCCACCTCTCCTACACTCTCGCCTACACCATCATCCACCTCTCCTACACTCTCGCCTACACAATCATCCGCCTCTCCTACACTCTCGCCTACAACATCCACCTTTCCTACACTCTCGCCTACACCATCATCCACCTCTCCTACACTCTCGCCTACACCATCATCCACCTCTCCTACACCATCATCCACCTCTCCTACACTCTCGCCTACACCATCATCCACCTCTCCTACACCATCATCCACCTCTCCTACACCATCATCCACCTCTCCTACACTCTCGCCTACACCATCATCCACCTCGCCTACACCATCCACCACCTCACCTACACCATCATCCACCTCTCCTACACTCTCGCCTACACCATCATCCACCTCTCCTACACCATCATCCACCTCTCCTATACTCTCGCCTACACCATCATCCACCTCGCCTACACCATCCACCACCTCACCTACACCATCATCCACCTCTCCTACACTCTCGCCTACACCATCATCCACCTCTCCTACACTCTCGCCTACACCATCATCCACCTCTCCTACACTCTCGCCTACACCATCATCCGCCTCTCCTACACTCTCGCCTACAACATCCACCTCTCCTACACCATCATCCACCTCTCCTACACCATCATCCACCTCTCCTACACTCTCGCCTACACCATCATCCACCTCTCCTACATCATCCACCTCTCCTACACCATCATCCACCTCTCCTACACTCTCGCCTACACCATCATCCGCCTCTCCTACACTCGCCTACAACATCCACCTCTCCTACACTCGCCTACACCATCATCCACCTCTCCTACACCATCATCCACCTCTCCTACACCATCATCCACCTCTCCTACATCATCCACCTCTCCTACACCATCATCCGCCTCTCCTACACTCTCGCCTACAACATCCACCTCTCCTACACTCGCCTACACCATCATCCACCTCTCCTACACCATCATCCACCTCTCCTACACTCTCGCCTACACCATCATCCACCTCTCCTACATCATCCACCTCTCCTACATCATCCACCTCTCCTACACCATCATCCACCTCTCCTACACTCTCGCCTACACCATCATCCACCTCTCCTACACCATCATCCACCTCTCCTACACTCTCGCCTACACCATCATCCACCTCTCCTACATCATCCACCTCTCCTACACCATCATCCGCCTCTCCTACACTCTCGCCTACAACATCCACCTCTCCTACACTCGCCTACACCATCATCCACCTCTCCTACACCATCATCCACCTCTCCTACACTCTCGCCTACACCATCATCCACCTCTCCTACATCATCCACCTCTCCTACATCATCCACCTCTCCTACACCATCATCCACCTCTCCTACACTCTCGCCTACACCATCATCCACCTCTCCTACACTCTCGCCTACACCATCATCCACCTCTCCTACACCATCATCCACCTCTCCTACACTCTCGCCTACACCATCATCCACCTCTCCTACACCATCATCCACCTTTCCTACACTCTCGCCTACACCATCATCCACCTCTCCTACACTATCATCCACCTCTTATATACACTCGCCCTTCATCATCAGATTCTTTAGGAAAAAAATACAGGTTTGGTGTTAGGTTTCTGTGAGATAAATATCAAAATACTCAGCCGAAAAATACCAAGAAATTAAACGTAAACATGTGGTGACCCCCTTATCAGTCTAAATATTGGTGACCCAAGTAAGATTTTCATGAATGACACTTGCAGCACTGCGAACGACATCTCCGCAATATTCGAAGTAATTACCCTAACTCTATTTGACCTGGAAGAAGACACTGTACATGCTCTCTGCACCGGCGCACACTCATGAACTACAAATCGTCAAAAGTTTCAAGAAACCATCATCTTGTTTCTGCCTTAATATTCTATGGTAAAAGAATCTGGACATGTCACCCCAATCATTAAAAACTACCGATATAGCCTCACTACACAAGAGTGGCAGTTAAGCAAATAAAAAAGCTATAAACCTATAGAGTTACCGTCACACGTTATTAAAATCTTGGAAATGGTCTTAAGAAGCATGATTACCAATCACCTGAAATCACAACAACTGCAGAACCCAGGTCAGCGTAAGTTTATATAAGTTTACAAGACCATTACATGGTCTTAGGTGTAGTGAAAAACAAAATGCAGATGTAGTGTACATAGAATTTTCAAAAGCCTCCATAACGTGCAACTATGGTCTAATAGTACACAACACGTATACAAAAGCACTGTAAAAGTGGACATGTGGATGTCTAACTTCTTAACAAATAGTGTCCCAGAGAGTAAACAGGAAAATCCGGAGCTACCACAGTGAAAACTTCTGTACTTCCACTAATAGTACTCGCCCCATTTTTTCCTCATTCTTATAGCTGGCTTAGACAGGGACATAAATCATAGCACCTTATCATCCTTTGCTGAAAATACCAGAATTTATAGAAGAGCGTCCATCAAGGACACAGTGAACCGTCCAGCTGATATAACCAGTCTTCCAGTGGGTCAATGGCAACAATATGATGCTCACCGATTACAAATTTAAGTTACTCCGCTATGGAAAACTGAGGAATTAAAGAAACATTATAGAAGGCAAAGCCAAATTCTTCAATAGAGGGAAAGCTCCATGTGAGAAACACTGGAGTGACAATATCTGATAATATAATCTCACATTGAAAGACCACAACAATGTTGTTACTGCAACTGCAAGGAAATAATAGTCTGGATAGGTAGAACATTCAAAACTAGAACTGCTGAGCCACTAATGATTTAACTCGCTTGTCCTGTCTAGGCTCATATACTGGTGCATACTAATGGGCCTCCTCCAATGAAAGAGAAACTGTAGAACTGAAGAATAAACAGAGAACCTTCACTACTCATAAATTCAGCAACACATTTGAACTGCTAGCAATGTAGCTTAGAAGAAACACAATGCACACATGAAAAGTTCAATAAGTTTAAGGGGGGCCAAGACTAATGTTTTCTTTGTGCATAGGGGCAATTACCAACCCCAGGGAAGTGATAATAAGTTCGTCACATCACTTCTGATGAAAAGGGCTATGGTGCATAAGTTGGACTGCATGCAGCTGGCACTAACACCCTAGTCAATCAGGCCAAAACACGGGAAGCAACACGGGTTGCAGGGAAAGTGATCCCAAACTCGACTACAGGACGACATGCTTTCTAGGGCCAAGTACGAGAATGTAATATCTGAGGCAATATATATCTTATTCTCACGTTCCCAAGAAATATTACATGTCTCATGTGCCAAAATAAAATTCTTTGTATTATTATTTTGCTTCATTAGTGATTGTGAAATTAAAAAAAAACTGCAATCACACTAATATACTTATAAAGAATATCTTACTGTCTTCGTACAGAGTAACATATACTGTAAAAACCAGGAAAAAAAAATCAAGAAATTGGAGTAAAAAAAAGTCCAGAAAGAGTTCAAATTTAAAAGTGCATGTTTGAAAAAAAAAAAAAAACAGATTTGTATTTGGAGCTGGTGTGAGGATGTTTGGCGGCGCGCCAATATCTACTACTGAAAGTTTGCTGAAGATAATTAGCAAATAATATTGTTAAACAACAGAGAAATAAAAATAAAAGACTTAATGGAGTTTACAGTTAATTACTCTACGAGTCACTTTGCTGTTTAGGCTGCAATATTAACAGCTCCCTTCAAAACAAGAGAAATTACAGAGCTAAACAATGTACAGAGAACTTTCACTGCCCACAAATTCAGTCAAGCACCTGAATTACTGGAAAGGGCTGAAGTCCCTACACCTGGAAAATTCTGGACGAATTGGTCCCAAAGCTGCACACTGAAATCCATCCATGTGAAAGCAAGATGCATGGCAGATGGCGCTAAATACCATCAGTAAAAAAACAAAGGAATAATGAGCACAGAACTCATTAAATGTAAAGTGATGAAGATTTCAACACGCTTAACAATCAAGATGGAGCTTGATAAGTTCCAGGGTGTGGCGTATGAAGTGAAATAGTATAAAATACCGACACTAAAAAGAAGACACGCAAATGCAGTGTAACGAGATCCTTTATTGACACTGTTTTGCTAGGTAAAACTACACAAGTGCAACTAATGTAACATTTTACTGTGGCAACATTTTGCTCTCCAGGAGCTTTTTTGAGCCTTTACGAACTATACGTGGACACACACAGTATATATAGGCTTCAAGTGGGTTGTAGTAGCTGTAATACTAGTAGTGATACATGTGGTAGAAAAAGTCGACCTGTACACGAGTAACAAGGTTATTAAACCTATTGCTTGGGTAGCATAAAAATAGGTTGGGCAGATATTTCTGGTTGGATTTGAGAAAGTCTGTTTCAGTGTTCCTCCTCTTTAATGTTCTTATGTAGTGTCAGCAAAAACTATGTGACAGCAGGGTTTACTGTTTTGAGAATTCTTGCTAAGACTTCATAGATGATGAAGCTGCCTTTATTTTGCTTTTGTTAGAAACAGCGATTAATGATTCAAGGCACTTACGTCTGCGGAAATTAGGTTCTTTGATCACTAGCTGGGCGTCGCTGAATTTCATGAAGTGATTGGCGGAATTCCGGTGTTGTATACAGGCATTGTTCAAGTTATCGTTCTTATATGCATTAATGTGTTCAATGAGTGTTTCAAGGTTCCTTGCTGTTTCACCTTCACCTACATAGTGTGCATAAATGGGGTTAATTCTGAGTGGGGATTTGTAACAAGCGGTGTTCCACAGGGATCAGTTTTAGGCTCGTTGTTGTTTATAATATATATTAATGACCTTAACGAGGAAATTACTAGTGATATGAGAAAATTCGCTGATGACACGAGGATAGGTAGGATAACTGATTCAGACGTAGACGTCACAGAACTTCAGAAGGATTTAGACATACTCAATTCGTGGTCAGAAAAGTGGCAGATGCAGTTCAGTGTACATAAATGAAAAGTTCTGAAGCTCGGGAATGTTCATAAATAATGTAGAACTAAGCCGTACATAATATTTGCCCAACCTATTTTTATGCTACCCAAGCTAGCTTTAATAACCTTGTTACTCAGGTACAAGCCGACTTCTTCTAGAACATGTATCACTACTACTACCTCCACTAGTATTACAACTACTACACCCCACTCGAAGCCTATACATACCCTTTGTGTCCACATCTGTCAGACACTATCATGTCCACGTATAGTTTGTAACGGCTTAACGAAGATCCTGGAAAGCGAAACGTTGCCACATTAAAATGTCACATTAGTTTCACTTGTGTCCTTTTACTTAACATATTGTCGGTAATTCTACCAACATTAATTCAAGCTGACACTGTTTTGCCCACACAAAGGACTTTATCAAACAACAAACAGATCTACCTGAGGAGAGATTAACATTACATAGGGAGTGAAGTGACACCAGTCAGGAATGTTGCAGGTAACTCCTTGGTTAGACTAAAAACAGGTTGGACACACATGTAGCTGACAAGGGGTTGGATATCAGAATGACCTATCTAGCATGGGCTGGTACGCCTGCTGCAGTGTTATCAAATACTATGACCTGTTGCTATGTAGGATAATGATCAAGAAGTTTTCTGGCAAAAGGCTCAGCTCTGTTGTAGATGTTATGGTTAAAAAGTATTGAATGTGCTGATGAATGAATACTACAATGGCATAAAATACCGACAGGTTGTTAGGTAAGACACATATGCAACAGTTCGGTATCTTTACTTCGAAACGTTTCGCCTACACAGTAGGCTTCTTCAATCCCTCACCCTGGAGAAGAGTATTTACTCTTCTCTAGGCTGAGGGACTGATCACCTCAAAACTAAGTCTTCAAAGGTGATGGACTGATTATACATCGTCTTCACATCTCTTCTGCTTCTACCAACTTTTCTGTTTTCGACTGAAGAAGCCTAATGTGTAGGTGAAACGTTGCGAAATAAAGATATCTAACTGTTGCACGTGTGTCTTACCTAACATGCTGATGAGTGATGCTGCCAAGATCCTGCATTTTTGGGTGCCTTTCTCCTTGAAGATTACTCGTGTGTCAATGTAATTAAGCGAGTGTGAGGGTTTAGTGTAAAACACAAGCATTCTTCAAGTTGTCCGTTTTACTAGTGCATAGGTGTTCAAAAATGAATGTGTTGAGGTCTATAAATGGTTTACCCACATATATTTGGTCACATTCTTTTCAAAAGATTGCGTATACCCCTGCAGTGGACCTAACATAGTAGTGTCCATTACTGGTGATATCCACGATTGTAGTTGAGGCAGTGTAGTTGGAATATCGTGTCGAAGAGGTGTTTGACAATTAAGCCTTCAGGGAGGACTATGTACCTTCTTTCAGAGTTATCCCATCTAGATGAACTGAAAGTGTTAATGTGCAAAGTATCTGCAATCTCTGATGAAATGACAAGGATAGTGAATCTTAGAAATATTCGATGAAAGAGTATTCTCTTCCAGGGGATTCACTGCTGCTGCTACAAAGAACCATATAATTACACCAAGTTTACTTTTGGAATCCTGGTGTGAAAAGTTGAGAAGATCGTGTTGGTTGGCAGGTTGGTGGAAAAATTTATAATGAAGCTTATTTTCAACTTTGCAGTGAAGAATATCAAAGAAAGGAAAAGTGCCACTGACTTCTTTGGGAGTAAATTGGAAAGAGGACTTGACCTGTTTGAGCGTGTTGGAATGTAATACTCTTCCTCTCTATGAAGAGTATCGCATTACACACACACACACACACACACACACACACACACACACACACACACACACACACACACACACACACACACACACACACACAGTTGTTAGGAAGTGGAATAGTCTGGAAAGTGAGGGTCTTTGAGTGGGACGGATAGATACTGTGTATTCTGTGTATACCACAATCAGAACAAAACACTATAAGAGAGGGCACAGCTGAGGGAGAGAATGAGAAACAGTCAAATACAGGAAGGATAAGCAATGAATGCAATGATAGAAGCAGAAGCTTCGCATCCAGCAGGGCCATCACACCCCGCCCAACCAAGTCTAGGCTCTGCCCCGGAGAAAACATCAAGCTCAGACCCAAATAATTCTTCAAACCCCAGCTTCCCTTCCCACTACAAGAATTCAAAACAACCCATACCCTACCCCCATTCCTAACCCCGACCAGTGCAGAATCCCCACCCTATCCTTTGTTCCACACCCTCCTTCACCATCATCCATGGTGCACTTACCAGTGCAAGATCCACCTCCTGAACTATACCTTACCCTCACCTCCAACCTTCCTATACTTACTCCTCAGACACAGGAGAAACAACCAGGAGAACGAACCCAAAAGCACGAAAAAAAACAAAGAAAACAGTGTGGTATACTAACGCAGATAGGATAACAAATAAAAGTGATGAATAGAAAGAGCGAATAGTGGAGGTGTCCCCAAACACTGTAGCAATAACCAAGATGAAGCTGACAAAGGTGATAAAAAGATGGGCTCTTCCCAGGATATCTGATGAGCAGAATGGACAGAAGAAACAGGTGGAGTGGTAGTATTGCTCATCAGGAACCAGTGCATTTTTGAGATGAGTGGAATAAATGGACAAGGGGTCAAATAACTACATAATAGGAGCACTCAGAATTGGACGGCCCAAAGTGGTTCGACCCGCCACTAAACAGCAGGAGACCCAGACAGGCATATAACAAAAGGGCAATGGTGGACATAACAAAGGCAGGTAAAAGAACCTACAATAGCAATGCAAAACTATAATCACAGGAGACTTCAACCATAAGGAAACATATTAGAAAAGTCTGGAGGAAAACGGGGGACCAGAAACATAATGAGCTAAGCTGCTGGAGATAGAAATGGAAACAACCATGATTCGGCATGTCAGGAACTCATGTTTGTCAACCAGTACAACAAATCACTATCTCATGCTTCGACAATTCTATGAAGTAGGAGCCTAGATACAGGAATCATCCCACAATCCTTAAATATCACTGATAGCACTACTCCACAAATGTGACTGTAAAGCAATCACAAAAAGCTACAGACCTATAGCGCTGACGTCCCACATTATCAAAATCTTTTAGCCTCTCTTAATTAAGATGCAAGACTGCTAATCACACGGAATCTCAACAACTGCACAATCCAGAGTAACGGGTTTAGTGCAAGTCACTCCTGCCTCTCGCAATTGCTTGATAATTTCGGCATGGTATTAAATGTAGTTTATATTGATTTTTTAAGTGTGCTCATGGAGTAATAACTCGCAAAATGCATGCAAAAAGAGTAAATGGAAAAGTAGGCAGACAGTAATTATTTCTAACAAATAGAACCCAAAGTGTAACAGTAAACAGAGTGATATCAGAGGCTGCCATAGTGAAAAACTCTGCTCCCCAAGGAACAGTATTGGCCCTGTTCTCTCTCTCATATCTGATATATAAAGTGCCATAAATCATGGCACGGTATCATCCATTGCATACAATAGTAGATCTGTATGACAGTGGCATCCATTGAGGACACGGCAACCATACAAGCTGATATTACTAATGTCTTCCAGTAGGATACTGATAACAATATAAAGTACAATGAAAGCAAGCTTCAGCTACTCAGTCATGAAAAAATTGAGGAAATAACGACTGGAATGGAATATACACAAACTTAAATCACCCAACAGTGTGTAAGGCTAATGTGAGAGACCTTGGTGTAATCATTACATAAGATCTCATCTTCCGGGATGGCAATAGTGTTACTATCGCAACCGCAAGGAAAATGATAGGTTGGATAACTAGAACCCTTTCAGAACAAGGGATGCCAAGCCAATGATGATACTCTAAAGTCATTTGTTCTCTCTAGGCTGGAATGCAGTACTTCTTAGTAGCTCCGTACAAGGCAGGTGACATTGCAGACATCGAGAATGTGCAGAGAACCTTCACTGTCTGCATAAATTTAGTCAACACCTAAACTAACTATATTAATCTACACTTGGAAAATTCTAGGATCGGTCCCAAATTTGCACACACAAATCATTCCCCATGAAAGTGAGAGATTTGGCAGATAATGCAAAATACTCCCAATGAAACGCAGGAGTAGCAAGAGTACAGTAACAAAAATCAGAGTAAGTGTCAAAAGACCAAGGGGGGTTACCAGACCCCCTGGCTGTCTTCAAGGAAAAACTGAACAAGTTTCTCATGTCAGTCCCTGATCAGCCCATCTGTGGTGCTTATGCTAGACTTTGCACTTCATTGGCTAGCACTAACAGCCTGGTTGACAAGGCCATCCACTGCAATCTGTGTACCTCCTGAACTAGGAAGCAATACTGGCAATAGACTGAGAAACTAACATGAAGGACTTAGAAATAATGTCAAAGGATCTTGCTTTAAAGGATCACAACAGTGTTATCACGGCTGCAAGGAAAATGATAAGATGGATAATGAGAACCTTCAAAACACAGTATGCCAAGCCAATGGTTAACTCCAGTATTATTTCTTGAAAATGTGAATAACATGATGGCAAGGATAGAATAAGAGGTATCTGTTCGTAGATGACAAAACTAATGAGAATACGTGCAGACATGGATCACGAAAGGCTACAAATGTATTTGGACAGTCTATAAATCTAATCTGATAAATAGCTTTTGGAGTTTAACCCTAGCGAGTGGAAAGTTATGAAGCGTAGGGAAAGGCAATGAAGACCGCACACGAGGCTTGGAGGGCAAACGCTGCAAACCTCACCCAAGGAGGACCTTGGGGTTAGTATTATACCGAGCATGTCACATGAGGCGCACATCAACTAAACTGTTGACGCAGATGCGTCTGGCAAATCTAAGACTAGCTTTTAGACACCTAAGTAAGGAGTCACCCACGATACTGTATACCGTCTACGTCAGACCCATATTGGAGAATGCAGCACCAGTATGGAGCCCACACCTGGTCAAGTATGTCAATAAACTGGAGAAAGTGCAGAGGTTTGCAACGAGACTAGTCCCAGAGTTAAAGGGTGTCCTATAAGGGAACTCAGCTTGATGACACTGGAGGACAGGACTAGGGAGTGATATGATAATGAACAAAATAGTGAGAGGAACTGTCAGGGCGAATAGGAACAGATTCTTTGAGAAGACACAACAGGAACATGAGGGAAGAGCTGGAAGTTGAAAATTCAGGCGAGTCATGGGGATGTGAGGAAATATTTCTTCAGCTTTGAAGTAGTCAGGAAATGGAATGACCTGGACAGTGAAGTGGCAGAGACAGAATTCATACACAGCTTTAAGAATAAGTACAATAAGACTCGAAGCCAGAAAAGAGTGAGCCTAGTAGTGAAAAGTGAACAGGTGAGGCCAGGAGCCGAGCCTACCCTTGCAACTACATAAAGGTGAGTGCAAGAAAATAGTAATCTGGGGAACAGGAGGCGAGTTGCACTACATAGATATGATAATAAATGGTCAAAATAACAAATTGGATTTGAGATGGTAAAGAAAATTCAGGTGGAAATTGAAGGAATGTATAATAATGCAAGGGAGGAAGTTGTGAAGCAGGCAAAAGGAACTATAATGGCTTTAAAATGGGAGGAAGTGAAAAAGGTTAAAGAAGCCATTAAAAAAAAAGCAGGCAATAAAGGAAGCAGAAAAATATGGAATGGATAAAGAAGAAAAATTGCTAATGAAGATGGGGAGGCAAAAGAGGTGACGAAAACAGTAAGGGAAAAGATGAATATTATAATAACTTTATTTAGTACAAGTACATGTACATGGTATACAGCCGTAGCTGACATCACTCACATACTACTATACACAACTATATATAAAGACAGAGAAGGTAATCCTGAAGGAAAACAATGGTACAGAGAGATGTTGATCTATGGAGGCTGAAGGTGGAATCAGGAAGCAGAAAATGAGATGAAAAACTTACGATTATATCCATCATTAGGTGCACAGGCGAATAGATTGAACAGATGAATTTTTTTCTGAGGACTGGGAGGTATGCCTGCAACAAACGCCTAGTCAAGCTAACCTTCTGGAAAAATATAGCAAGGGAACAGGATCCCGAGAAAGTGAGAGTCATACTACTTTATATAGTGAATCGGGGGCAGGATGGAGATGGACAGAGAACAGTTGAAAAAATAAAGAGTAAGAAAGGAAGGCAGGAGGAGGGAATACTCAGTCCAAAAGAATTTAGGCCCACCCACTGCTAGTTGGTCCATCTCAAGACTCACCCCTACTTTCATAACACTAACACTATCCTCACAACCTTTCTCCTCTCTATCTACAATTTACATCCTGACTTCTCTCCCATTACTGATGCACATACCAACCTCAGCTCTACCTATCCCACTCCCGGCAGATGCTCAACAAAAAGAAAAACTAGATCACAACAATCAGATCATGGGTGAGGAAGGAAAGCTCACAATGTGGTACACAAAATCAGATGGATTATCAAACAAAAGTGATGAGTCTATAGAATGGATAACAAAGGTAAACCCATATATCATAGCTATCACAAAGACAAAATTACCTAGCAAAAAATTAGCAGACTTTCAAAGATATGAAAAGAATAGTAATGAGCCAATTGGTTACATTTTTTCATAGTGGGGTTCAATCAAATGGTGGTACCAGTTATTTACAACTCCCCAACAAGCAGGAGACCAAGACAATGCTTGACATTTCAGCAGACTGCATAGGGCTAAAGCGAAATTATTAATCATAGGTGATTTCAACCACAAATAAACCAATTCAGAGAACTGTGACCCATATGGGAGACCAAAAAAATGGAAGTATTTAAGATAAACTTTTTAAGTCAGCATGTTTAGGACATGACATGAGAGGAGATGAACCAGTAATACTGGATCTTGTATTTACCAAAAGTAGATCTGACATATTGAGATCTGACAAAAGTAGATCTGACATACTGAGGCAGGTGAAGGGTGAGACACACCAGACATCAGAAGAAGGAACTTTTAAATCACGAGAGAATCCCTAAATACAGTGCAGTGGAAATGGGAGCTGGAAGGAAGTCACCGAATGTGATAATGCGAAATGCTGGGAGGCAGAGGAGAAATTGATACCCCAAAGGGTGATGAATCTCAAAACCAGAGCCCCTGGTTCAACGAAAGATGCAGAGAAGAAAAAAAGTAAACAAGGCCTTGAAAAAACTAAAGTGAAGGACAGTTAAAAACAAATAAGCAAGCAGAAAAGCCAGAAACTGTTATACAAGGGTGAGGAGAGAGACTGAGCAGCAATGTGAGAATGACAGAGGCACATCAGAAGACAACAAGGAAAATGAGGGGTAAAGGCGGCGATGAGGAGGAGAGCTTACAAGTGACGACAATGTGTTGCACAAACGATTTACAGTGTTGAAGTCCTTTCATCAGAAACGGAAAATACCAGAGGGACCTAAAACAACGAGTACAATGATGAGTACTGGAAAACACATACACAACAGAGGACTAGGTAAAAAGCTTTCGAGTGAGTCGGATACATTAAAGACAATGAGAGCTGACACGGTGTCACCATGGATTCTATGAGAGGAAGCAGAAGTACTGTCTGAACCACTAGCTATGATCTACAAGTCAAAGAACACTGAACAATTGCAAGAAACCTGAAAAACACTAATGTAGTCCCAATAATTAAGGTGTCAAGTAGCAATGAATAAAGGGACAAGATCAGTGACATACATGCCATGTAAGGTAATAGAGAAGATAATTAGAAGTGGTAGAGCACTAGAAAAGAGGGATTTCACAAAAATAGTAATCAGCATGGGTATGAGATGGCAAATTTTGTCTTACTAACTTGCTAGAGATCCATTAAAAAAGTGACAAATGAAACAGGGAAGAGAGTGATGTGCATCTTGTATATTCTATGATTGCAAGAAGGCATTTGATAGTGTACCTCACAAGAGAATAGTGCAAAAATTTTAGGTAGAGACGGCAGGAACAAGGAATGTACCCTAGTGGATTGAAGAGTAATATAACGTAAGTAAACAAAAGATGATTGCCTGGGAAGAAATGTCAGAATGAGGAGTGACAGGGTCCTGCAAGGATCAGTATTAGGACCAATACTGTTTCTGATACTTGTGAATAACATATCAGATGGGACTGAGTCAGATATGTATCTGCCAATGTAAAACAAATGAGGATAAAAAAAAAAAAACAACGAGGACAAGGAAAGGTTACAAATGAATTTTGACAAACTGCAAGATTCAGGAGATACGTGGATATCTGAATTCAACTCTAGTAAATGCATTGTTTTGAAGATTGGAGAAGGGGCAAGGAGACCAGACACAGAGTAAAGACTCAGGCGACAGACTGCAGACCTCGCTTAGAGAAAGTGACCTAGGAATGAACACAGTGCCAAGCATATCAGTGGAGGCACACATCAACTGAATAATTTTTGCAGTCAATGCTCATCTGACAAATCTAAGAGTAGCCTTCAGGAATCTCGACTAAGTCATTCAAAACCCTCTATGCAACATATGTCAAACCCATCAGGGAATACGAAGCACCAACATGACACCAACGCTGACAAAGAGCTTTAAGACACTGAAGAAAGTGCAGAGGTATGCAATGAGAATTGTCCCAGAGTTAAGGGGTGTGAGCTATGAGAAGCTAAAGAGAATGAATCTAAAGACAGAAGAAAGCTTAACAAGTGGAGACATGACAGCAGCATATAAAATACTCAGACAAACTGATAGAGAAGAGAGGGACAGACTATTTGAGAGGTAAGAAACATACACTGGGCATAGTTGGAAGTTAAAGCCACAGATGAGTCACAGGGATGTCAGGAAGTACCCCTTCAGTCTCAGGGCGGTCAGGAAGTACCCCTTCAGTCTCAGGGCGGTCAGCAAGTGGAATGACCTTGAAAAAGATGTGGTGGAGACTGGCCCCATACATGAAGAGAAGGTTCACAAGGGAATCTGACAACTGGCAAGTTGAGAAGCAGGGCCAGCAGCTGACACTCAATATGTACCTCCAACCACATATACCCAAGTATATATAGGTAAGTACATGCGACTCTGCAAAGGTTTCATTCGGAAAACTGTTGTCCTTAAAATGATTCCATTTCCTGGATTCTATACAGCAGCGAACATCACTACGATTATTCAAGAAGCCATGCATGAATTCAACATACTAGCCTCCAAAAATAATTTGATAGCACAGGATAATGGTATCAATGTTGTTACAGGGACTGAAGGGACAGTTTACAACAGTTTGTCATGTTTTCTATCTACACAACATGGAATCAGAGCAGGTCGCTCCTGCCTCTCGCAACTACTAAACCACTATATGATCTTCGATGCATTGGAAAACAAATAGAATGCAGATGTAGTATACACAGATCTCATAAAAGCCTTTGACAATTGCGATCATGGTGTAATAGCGCACAAAATGCGTGCGAAAGGAATAACTGGCAAAGTGGGCAGATGAAACTTCAACTTTCTAACCAATCGAACACAAAGAGTAGTGGTAAACAGAGTTAAATCGGAAGCTTCCACAATGAAGAGTTGTGATCAACAAGGCACAGTACTCGTCCCCATCCTGTTCCTCATCTTCGTATCTGACTAAAACAGATGTAAACCATAACAGAGTATCAGCCTTTGTAGACGTTACTAGGATCTGCATGAGTGTCATCCACTGAGGACACGGCAAATCTCCAAGAAGATATAAACCAAGTTTTCCAAGGGGCAACAGAGAACAATATGATGTTCAATGAAGACAAATTCCAACTACTCCGTTATGGAAAACTGGAGGAAATAATAACTAGAACTGAGTATACTACAAACTCTTATCACACAAGAGAACGGAAAAGTAATGTGAAGGACCTGGGAGTGGTAATGTCTGAGGATCTCACCTTCAAGGATCACAACGGCGCCACTATCACATCTGCGAGGAAAACGATAGGATGGATAATGACAACGTTCAAAACAAGAGATGCCAAGCCAATGATGATCCTTTTTAAATCACTTGTTCTCTCTAGGCTGGAATATTGCTGTACATTAGCATCTCCATTCAAGGCAGGTGAATCACAGATCTAGAGAATGCACAGAGAACCTTTACTGCACATATAAGTTCCGTCAAACACCTTAACTACTGGGAACGCTGGGAAGCACTTGATATGTACTCACTGGAGGTGAAGGCGAGAGAGATACATCATAATCTACAGCTGCAAAATCCTAGAGGAACTGGTCAATAATCTGCACACACAAATCACTCCGTACAAAAGCGAAAGACCTGGCAGGTGGTGCAACATATCCCCAATGAAAAGTATGGGCGCCATTAGTAAGATAGGACACAATAAGTGTCCGTGGCCCAAGACTGTTCAACAGCCTCCCACCAGCCATAAGGGGAATTACCAATAGACCCCTGGTTGTCTTCAAGAGGGAGCTGGACAGATACCTAAAGTCAGTGCTGGATCAGCCGGGCTATGGTTCGTATGTTGGACTACGTGCGGCCAGCAGTAACAGCCTAGTCGATCAGGGCCTTATCTACCGGGAGTCCTGGTCATGGACCGGGTCGCGGGGGCGCTGATCCGAATACCCCCCAGGTAGGCAGGTATTATAAGTGTTGGATAATTTTAGTTTCTTATTTAATATAACTGGAAATTACTCAGACTTTTACTTTCGTAATTGATTACTGATGTCTTCATCACATTACTAAATATGTAGACTCAGAAATTTTATCTTTTTTTTTTTTTTTAATCTGTGAGCCTCGTGAGGGTAATTAACAGAGTAACTACACTGACATCTCAAGAAAAATTAAGTTATAATATATTAAACCTTCCTGTGTTATTGAATACCTATTTGGCAGTAAGTATAATCTTGCATATACCGAGCATAGCTATCGTAATTAAAAGAAAAAATATTGGTAAAGTATCAGTATTGGTATCAGCCGAAAATTGGGTATCGGTATCAGCAAACATTTTGGTATTGTCTCATCCCTAGTTTTAACAATTCCTTGGGTAGGTACTTGCATACTTGTGTTTCTTTCACTGGACACGATATTTCAGATTCTGCTGTATTTCTATATTTTCGATGTGATTACTTTCTTTAACCTAACATTTGAAGTTATTTGTTTAGCATTACAGTCTATATTCCTCTATATTCTCTTTCTATATTTAAAAACCTTTTCAACCTTTCTCAGATACTACATACTTTATAATGACCTTGTACACTAACAAATTTAAAATTTCACGCACTGGTTTGTAGTGAAGAGGTGAGGACGGTTTCCCAGGGTTGTTTTATAGTTCCATGTTTATGGCCTCAGTAATACAATTTTAGTTCAGTTTGCCACCCCCAGGTGGAGAGTTTTTAGAATCACAGCATATTAATTTATGATTGTTTGTACTTCAGAAAGTGTGATCTAGGTTCATTATATTTGACATGTTTATATTTCATTAGTTTTTTCATTATATGTAATATAATGTAGCGCCTGGTTTTCTCAATGCAACTTTCACCGGCAGTTTACTACACTGTTGTTATCCATTATGTCTGGGAAGCTGAAACACCTCACCAAGGATAATATGTAATATAGCATTGCCAGGCTTTCTGCTCAGTTTCCGATATTCTTTGTATACTCGGTGATATTATTATCATCATCATCATCATCATCATCATCATCATGTGCTGCTCCACTGCCACCGACGACGGTCATTAGGTACCAGGATAATTATTAGGTTTTTATTATCTTCTTCTCGAATATCATTTATCTTAAACAGTTTTGCGTGTTATTAAAATAAAGTTATTTTAATTACGCGTTCTAAATACGCTGTTTTCTTGTAAAATTCCACACTATGTAGTGTTGATATGTTGGGGGGGAGGGGAGGGGGGAAGGGGGGAGGGGGTAGGGGAGGGGGGGAGGGTGTTATGTACATGTAACTTGCGCTTCACGTGAAGAAAACAAAATGTTGTTATAGGTCACATGAGAGTTTGTGTTGTTTTCTTCAACATGATGTTGGCAGCAACACTAACCTTCAACATAATGTTGGCAGCAACACTAACCTTCAACATGATGTTGGCAGCAACACTAACCTTCAACATGATGTTGGCAGCAACACTAACCTTCAACATGATGTTGACAGCAACACTAACCTTCAACATAATGTTGGCAGCAACACTAACCTTCAACATGATGTTGGCAGCAACACTAACCTTCAACATGATGTTGGCAGCAACACTAACCTTCAACATGATGTTGACAGCAACACTAACCTTCAACATGATGTTGGCAGCAACACTAACCTTCAACATGATGTTGGCAGCAACACTAACCTTCAACATGATGTTGGCAGCAACACTAACCTTCAACATGATGTTGGCAGCAACACTAACCTTCAACATGATGTTGGCAGCAACACTAACCTTCAACATAGATGTTGACAGCAACACTAACCTTCAACATGATGTTGGCAGCAACACTAACCTTCAACATGATGTTGACAGCAACACTAACCTTCAACATGATGTTGGCAGCAACACTAACCTTCAACATGATGTTGGCAGCAACACTAACCTTCAACATGATGTTGACAGCAACACTAACCTTCAACATGATGTTGACAGCAACACTAACCTTCAACATGATGTTGGCAGCAACACTAACCTTCAACATGATGTTGGCAGCAACACTAACCTTCAACATGATGTTGGCAGCAACACTAACCTTCAACATGATGTTGGCAGCAACACTAACCTTCAACATGATGTTGGCAGCAACACTAACCTTCAACATGATGTTGACAGCAACACTAACCTTCAACATGATGTTGACAGCAACACTAACCTTCAACATGATGTTGGCAGCAACACTAACCTTCAACATGATGTTGACAGCAACACTAACCTTCAACATGATGTTGACAGCAACACTAACCTTCAACATGATGTTGGCAGCAACACTAACCTTCAACATGATGTTGGCAGCAACACTAACCTTCAACATGATGTTGACAGCAACACTAACCTTCAACATGATGTTGGCAGCAACACTAACCTTCAACATGATGTTGACAGCAACACTAACCTTCAACATGATGTTGGCAGCAACACTAACCTTCAACATGATGTTGGCAGCAACACTAACCTTCAACATGATGTTGGCAACAACACTAACCTTCAACATGATGTTGGCAGCAACACTAACCTTCAACATAATGTTGGCAGCAACACTAACCTTCAACATGATGTTGGCAGCAACACTAACCTTCAACATGATGTTGGCAGCAACACTAACCTTCAACATGATGTTGGCAGCAACACTAACCTTCAACATGATGTTGGCAGCAACACTAACCTTCAACATGATGTTGGCAGCAACACTAACCTTCAACATGATGTTGGCAGCAACACTAACCTTCAACATGATGTTGGCAGCAACACTAACCTTCAACATGATGTTGGCAGCAACACTAACCTTCAACATGATGTTGGCAGCAACACTAACCTTCAACATGATGTTGGCAGCAACACTAACCTTCAACATGATGTTGGCAGCAACACTAACCTTCAACATGATGTTGGCAGCAACACTAACCTTCAACATGATGTTGGCAGCAACACTAACCTTCAACATGATGTTGGCAGCAACACTAACCTTCAACATGATGTTGGCAGCAACACTAACCTTCAACATGATGTTGGCAGCAACACTAACCTTCAACATGATGTTGGCAGCAACACTAACCTTCAACATGATGTTGGCAGCAACACTAACCTTCAACATGATGTTGGCAGCAACACTAACCTTCAACATAATGTTGGCAGCAACACTAACCTTCAACATGATGTTGGCAGCAACACTAACCTTCAACATGATGTTGACAGCAACACTAACCTTCAACATGATGTTGGCAGCAACACTAACCTTCAACATGATGTTGACAGCAACACTAACCTTCAACATGATGTTGGCAGCAACACTAACCTTCAACATGATGTTGACAGCAACACTAACCTTCAACATGATGTTGACAGCAACACTAACCTTCAACATGATGTTGACAGCAACACTAACCTTCAACATGATGTTGACAGCAACACTAACCTTCAACATGATGTTGACAGCAACACTAACCTTCAACATGATGTTGACAGCAACACTAACCTTCAACATGATGTTGACAGCAACACTAACCTTCAACATGATGTTGACAGCAACACTAACCTTCAACATGATGTTGACAGCAACACTAACCTTCAACATGATGTTGACAGCAACACTAACCTTCAACATGATGTTGGCAGCAACACTAACCTTCAACATGATGTTGGCAGCAACACTAACCTTCAACATGATGTTGACAGCAACACTAACCTTCAACATGATGTTGGCAGCAACACTAACCTTCAACATGATGTTGACAGCAACACTAACCTTCAACATGATGTTGACAGCAACACTAACCTTCAACATGATGTTGACAGCAACACTAACCTTCAACATGATGTTGACAGCAACACTAACCTTCAACATGATGTTGGCAGCAACACTAACCTTCAACATGATGTTGGCAGCAACACTAACCTTCAACATGATGTTGGCAGCAACACTAACCTTCAACATGATGTTGGCAGCAACACTAACCTTCAACATGATGTTGGCAGCAACACTAACCTTCAACATGATGTTGGCAGCAACACTAACCTTCAACATGATGTTGGCAGCAACACTAACCTTCAACATGATGTTGGCAGCAACACTAACCTTCAACATGATGTTGGCAGCAACACTAACCTTCAACATGATGTTGGCAGCAACACTAACCTTCAACATGATGTTGGCAGCAACACTAACCTTCAACATGATGTTGGCAGCAACACTAACCTTCAACATGATGTTGACAGCAACACTAACCTTCAACATAATGTTGACAGCAACACTAACCTTCAACATGATGTTGACAGCAACACTAACCTTCAACATGTTGGCAGCAACACTAACCTTCAACATGATGTTGACAGCAACACTAACCTTCAACATAATGTTGGCAGCAACACTAACCTTCAACATAATGTTGACAGCAACACTAACCTTCAACATAATGTTGACAGCAACACTAACCTTCAACATAATGTTGACAGCAACACTAACCTTCAACATAATGTTGACAGCAACACTAACCTTCAACATAATGTTGGCAGCAACACTAACCTTCAACATGATGTTGACAGCAACACTAACCTTCAACATAATGTTGACAGCAACACTAACCTTCAACATAATGTTGACAGCAACACTAACCTTCAACATAATGTTGACAGCAACACTAACCTTCAACATAATGTTGGCAGCAACACTAACCTTCAACACAATATCACCTTCCTAGTATGTTTATTATGTGTATTACTTTCCAAGCCTGCATGTCCTCTTACACAATAAATACATATTTTGAACTTTTATGACCAACTCTATCGCGGGTTTTGTTCTTTAATTGTCCGTGTCTCTGGCAAATTAAGTTTGCTTGATGCTTATGCATTTCCTTTTTTTTTTCTACTTCACTTGTTTTGTTTGGAGTTTTTCAATGGCGCTGTCTCGCATTCCGTTGTTTGTGTTCTTGCGATGTGACACTTTCACTCCTTTCGTTGACAAATTTCAAATCCTATAACGTCTCTTAAATTAAGATTTGACAGCTTTATTAATGGTCTCGTCTATAAATATATTGGTCATTAAATATATTGGTCATCATGTGAGTGTCTGTGAGCACAGTATGTATCAGGCTTAGGTTACCTAACATTTGTTAGGAAACACGACAAGTATTGCCTGACGCGAGTCCTAGTCATATGATGACCCGCTGCTGGAGTTTTGTTCATATGACCGAGGCCTTCCGCTGGCTTACCGGTCAACCCCCCCTTTTTAAAAATTATGGTTATAATTATAAACATTTTTTTATTTTTGTAGTCGATATACTATAGACTTTCTCATGCAAAAAAGGAAATATTTCCAGAATACCTGGAGAGGGTTTCGGGGGTCAACGCCCCCGTGGCTCGGTTTGAGACCAGGCCTCGTGGTGGATCAAGGTCTGATCAACCAGGCTGTTACTGCTGGTCGCACGCAAACTGACGTACGAACCACAGCCCTGCTGGTCAGGTACTGACTTTAGGTGCCTGTTCAACGCCTTATTGAGGACAGCCAGGGGTCTATTGGTAATCCCTCTTATGTATGCTGGGAGGCAGTTGAACTGTTTTGGGTCCCGGACACTTATTGTGTTGTCTCTCAGTGTACTCGTGGCGCCCTTGCTTGTCATCGGGGGAATGTTGCATCTCCTGCTGAGTCTTTTGCTTTCATAGGGAGTCATTTTCGTGTGCAAGTTTGGTACTAATCCCTCTAGGATTTTCCAAGTGTATATTATCATGTCTCTCTCGCCTGCGTTCCAGGGAATACAAATCAAGGGACTTCAACCGTTCCCAGTAATTTAGGTGCCTTATCGTACTTGTGTGTGCCGTAAAAGTTCTTTGTACACTCTCCAGGTCAGCAATTTCGCCAGCCTTGAAAGAGGCAGTGTACAACAGTATTCCAGCCTAGAGAGAACAAGAGATTTGAAGAGAATCATGGTCTTGGCGTCCCTAGTTTTGAAGGTTCTCATTATCTAGCCTATCATTTTCCTAGCAGATGAGGTATACACATTGTTGTGGTCTTTGAAGGCGAGATCCTCTGACATTATCACTTTCAGGTCCTACACATTAATTTTTCGCTCTACTGTATGGTTAGAATTTGTTGTATACCTTGATACAGTTTTAATTTCCTCAAGTTTTCTATATCTGGGTAGCTGAAATTTCTCTTCATTGAACTTCATGTTGTTTTGAGTGGTTCATTTGAAGATTTGGTTGATGTCCGCTTGGAGTCTCGCAGTGTCTTCGATGGTTATGCTATTAATTAGGAGTTACATTTTTGACAATGCTGATTGATCATGATAACTGATAACCTACGTTTTTAAGCGTGTTGTTTATAGTACTTGTGGTTATGTTGACACGTCAAAGTCTGGCATGTTGCTTCTCAAGCAACATACCAGACTTCTTACACTTAACACACTCACGTTTGTTTCATATTTACTTGCGACAATAACGTTACATTCCAAGGTTTTATTTACTGCACTTCTTACTAAAGTCGTCCACAATAACTTGTTAAACTTAGTAATTAACTTTAAACCCCACCCACCCCAAGCTACAACGATGCCCACTTACCCTCACATCTACACTTATTCACCATGGTATTGTGACCCATGGTACCATTATGACCCATGGTACCAGTGACCCATGGTACCACTGTGATCCATGGTACCATTATGACCCATGGTACCAGTGACCCATGGTACCACTGTGATCCATGGTACCACTGTGACCCATGGTACCACTGTGACCCATGGTACCACTGTGACCCATGGTACTACCCTGATCCATTGTACTATGAAACATGCTGCTGTGACCCACAGAACCACTGTGATCCATGGTGCTGTGACCCATGGTACCACTATAATCCATGGTACTACTGTGACCTATGGTACTGTGATCCATGGCACTGTGATCCATGGTACCACTGTGATCCATGGTACTGTGATCTATGGTATCATTGTGATCCATGGTACCACTATGATCCAGGGGATTACTGTGCTCCATGGTACGATTGTGATCCATGGTACTACTGTTACCCAAGGTACCACTGTGACCCGTGGTACCACTGTGATCCATGGTACTACTGACCCATGGTACCACTGTGATCCATGGGACTGTGATCCATAGTACTACTGTGATTCATGGTACCACTGTAATCCATCGTACTATTTGGACCCATGTACTGTGATCCATAGTACTACTGTGATCTATGGTACTACTGTGATCCATGATACCACTGTGATCCATGGTACCACTATGATCCATGGTACCACTATGATCCATGGTACGATTGTGATCCATGGTACGATTGTGATCCATGGTACTACTGTGACCTAAGGTACCACTGTGAGCCATGGTACTGTGATCCATAGTACTGTGACCCATGGTACTATTGTGATCCATGGTATTACTGTGACCCATGATAATACTGTGATTCATGGTACTTCCATGACCTATGGTATCACTGCGATCCATGGTACAACCGTGACTCACGGTACCACTGTGATCCATGGTACTGTAACCCGTAATACTGTGACGCATGGTACTAATGTGATCCATTATAACGCCACTGTGATCCATCATGGTACTACTGTGACTCATCATGGCACCACTGTGATCCATCATGGCACCACTGTGATCCATCATGGTACCACTGAGACGCATCCTACCACTGTGATCCATCATGGTACTACTGTGACTCATCATGGCACCACTGTGATCCATCATGGCACCACTGTGATCCATCATGGCACCACTGTGATCCATCATGGTACTACTGTGACTCATCATGGCACCACTGTGATCCATCATGGTACTACTGTGACTCATCATGGCACCACTGTGATCCATCATGGCACCACTGTGATCCATCATGGCACCACTGTGATCCATCATGGCACCACTGTGATCCATCATGGTACCACTGAGACGCATCCTACCACTGTGATCCATCATGGTAGCACTGTGAGCCATCACAGTACCATTGTGGTCCATGGTATCACTGTGATGCATGGTGCCACTGTGACCTATCATGATTCCACTGTGAAACACCATGTTACTGTAACCCACCATCACGCCAGTGACGAGTCATAATGCCAGTGTGACCCAGAGTTATGGTGCCAGTGTGACCCAGAGTTATGGTGCCAGTGTGACCCAGAGTTATGGTACAACTGTGAACCACCATTATAATACTGTCATTGTAATCTCTGATGAGTTTCAAGTGCTTTCTTACTGCAGTAGCCCGGACCTGGGCCAGATTTGTTTGCTGCTTGCCTGATCAACTTGGTTGTTACTGCTTTCGACCAGCTGGCCTACGTATCCATCACAGCTTGGTTGATCAGGCTCTTGAAGAAAGTACTCTTCCAGTTTTTTTCATTGAAGACTTCTACACTTGTTCCGGCATTATTTCTCACATCTTTTGGTAAAAATCCCATCTCTCTCAGTCCAGTATCTTGTTATACTAGTGTGCAGATTTGGGACAAGGCCTTTAAGTACTTTCCACGTATATATTATCATGTAACTCTCGCTCCTTCGCTCTAATGAATACATATTTTGGACTGTAAGACGTACCCAGCAATTTAAAAGCTTTACTGGCTCTATATGAAGGTCGTAAATGAACTTTGAGTCTGTTGAAGCCCTGACATCTCTGATGTCCTGAAAGGCGCCGTCAACACCGAACAGTTCTTTAAGTGATTTGAAAAGTGTCATTATTTGCATTATTTCCCTTGTCCTGAAAGTTCTTATTATCCACCCCCATTATTTTACAGGCCATCGTAACATTTCTATTATTGTGTTCTTTGAAAGGAAGGTTAACTGACCTTATTACACCCAGATCCTTAACATGTTCTTTTTGTTCTGCTTGGTGCTCCTTTTGTGACTTATGTACAGTGTTTCTTTTCAGTTATTTTTTTCGTAACTAAGCAATCGAAACTTGTCACCATTCAAAGCCGTTATTCTCTACTGCCTACATAAAGACTTTTGCTTATATCGTCTTGTAATTTTTCACTGTCTTGTGGCAATTGGTTTTTTTATATATAAATGATTGCTATGAGAAAAACAGTAAAGGTGCAAGGGGTACTGATTTTTTTTACTCTGCTAATGCTGAATTTTGCTCTGGTAACTACTATTGTTTGTGTTCTGTTTGTAAGAAAACTGAAAATCCTTATGACTATTTTTCCAGTGATATCTATCGTTCTCAACTTATGTATAATCAGTCCAAACCGTGTTTGTCCAACACAAGTAGACTACAACTGCATTTTGATTTTCTTCCAATACCTCGGTAATTCTGTCATCTTGGTTTAGTAGTTATGACAAGCATTATCTACCTGCTGTAAACCCATGCTGGTTTAGGTTATGTAGGTTATGCTTTTCCATATGTGATGTGCAGTGTTAAGGTTACTGGTCTATAATTTTAGACTAGTGCGCTACTGCCTTACTTGATGCAAAGGAACTATGTCTGCACTTGAGGCGTCTGGGATTTCGTCCAGATCGGAACTCTTCCTCCCAAGAACACCGAATGCTCACGCTAGTAGTATTTTGCACTTCTTTATAAACAAAGAAGTTCATGAATCCGGTCCATGTTCTGAATAGGTGGGCATGTTTCCCATTTTTTTTTCTAATTCTTCAGTGGTTAGTGAAGTTAAAGGTACCACTGACTCCCCTGCTAATCAAGAATATTCTGACTGGGAGAGACTCAGGTAAAATATATGGACCATGCCTTTGTAAGAGTGATGGGAAGGTCAGAGCGTGTGCCACCCAAGAGCTGGTGTTGGTGATATAGTCAGCAGGTTGGATAATATCTATCTTAGTGCTGGTGGTAATGGCATTAGGAAGGGCAGGAGACAGGAGCTAATGGGTCAGTACAGGTCAGCCATAGAAGTAGTCAGGTCTAAGGGAGGGATCCCAATCATATGTAGCATCTTGCCTAGAAGGGGAGTGGGCAATGAATGGATGTCTAGGGCAATTGGTATAAATTGCTGGCCAGACAGGTACTGCAAGGAACTTGCAATCCCATTCATTGATAACTGGGACAATTTCTATGGCAAACGTGATATGTATGCAAGGGATGGGGTTCATCTCTCTGGGGCTGGAGTAGTTGCATTAGCCAATTCCATTGAGGGGGTAATTGATGACTTATCTAGGGCTTTACACTGACAGATTACAGAGGTATGGGTGTTTGTGGAAAACAACCAGGCTGCAGTATTAGGGTTGAAAACAGCAATATTACTGGGATTCCTCAGGGATACGTTTAAAAGACAATATTCAAAATAAAGTTGCTAGTAAAGGCAAAACAAGTGATCAACAAACAGAGAGAGATAGCAGAAGGCAACGAGTGACTAGCTTCCCTAAAGTTTACTATACAAATAGTAGGAGTCTAATAAGATAGATGAGCTGAGATTACTTGCAAGTGCAGGTAACATAGATATTATTGCTATAATGGAGACCTGGTTCAACTTGAAAGATAGAGAAATTCCTTCTGAATGCAACATACACAGTTATAAACTATTCCACACTGATAGGGTCAACAGGAAGGGTGGTGGAGTGGCGATGTATGTCAGAGATAAATTAAATTGTTGTGTTAGACATGATTAAAAACGTCAGACACAGAATCTGTTTACAGTTTCTCGAGGGTCGTGACAAATTAATTCTGGGTGTGATTTACAGGCCCCCCAAACCTTGATAGAGTGCAGTAAGCTGTTATGGGACGAAATTCATAAGGCATCTAGATATGAAAATGTTGTGTAATGGGAGATTTTAACTTTAGAGAAATTGACTGGAACAATGTGACAGGAAATCTTGAGTCTAGTGACTTTCTTGATATGGTTCAGGATTGCTTTTTAAAACAGTTTGTGACAGAACCAACTAGAGGAAACAATCTGCTTGACTTGATTCTTGCCAAAAAGGGCCAGTAGGCCTGCTGCAGTGTTCCTTCGTTCTTATGTTCTTAAAGAATCACTAATTAATAATCTTGAGGTTTATGGTGAGCTTGGGGAAAGCGATCACAAATCACTTAGTTTCAATATATAATGGAATTACCCAGATAACCGCAATCAAATCTCTGTCCCAGACTTTCGCTTGGCCAATTTCATGGAACTGAGAAATTACCTGGGTGAGCTAAATTGGGATGATCTGACTATGGATCAGGTAGGTGGTATTGGTTGCCAATATGACGTTTTTCAGAGCATAGTTCTAGTTGCCCAGGCATCGTTTGTTCCGAGTAGGGAAATTAGATCTAACAAAAATGATCCCAAACGGATGAACAATAGATTAAAACATCTCACTGGTCAAATGAGAGTCGTATATAGGCATACCAAAAGAGGGGATGGGCAGATAAGAAATCAATATATTCAATTAAAGTGAGAAATAAAAAAAAGGAATAAGAAAAGCAAAATGGGATTATGAGGCTAAGGTCGCAAGGGATTTGAAGATAGGCCCACTTAAGAGTAACTCAGGTCAGATCACTGACAGTGATAAGGATGTGTGTGAAATTTTCAATACTTACTTCCTCCCAGTTTTTACCCAGGATGATACTAGTGAAATTCCAGAAATAATAAATTATGTAGAGCAGGACGATAATAAACTCAGCACGATTGCAGTAACTAGTGACATGGTCCTCAGACAAATAAATTAAAACCTAACAAATCCCCAGGTCCTAATGAACTGTTTGCAAGGGTTTTAAAGGAATGTTACCTGGAGTTTACCTGGAGAGAGTTCCGGGGGTCAACGCCCCCGCGGCCCGGTACTTTGCATATCTTTGGCTAATCTTTTCAACATATCACTACAAACTGGCATAGTGCCTGATAAGTGGAAAATGGCAAATGTAATACCTATTTACAAGGCAGGTGACAGGTCCTTAGCTTCGAACTATAGACCAATAAGCCTTACATCCATAGTGGGAAAATTTATGGAATCAATAATTGCCGAAACAATTCGTAGCCATCATGACAGGCACAAATTCATTAATGAATCTCAACACGGTTTTACAAAGGGGCGTTCCTGTCTTACGAATTAACTAACTTTTTTCACTACGGTGTTTGAGGAGGTAGATCATGGTAATGAATATGATATTGTGTATATGGACTTGAGTAAGGCTTTCGATAGAGTTCCACACCAGAGGCTATTGAGGAAACTTAAGGCACACAGAATAGGAGGAGAATTTTTTTTTTCCTGGGTAGAGGCATGGCTGACAAATAGGCAGCAGAGAGTTTGCATTAATGGGGAGAAATAAGAATGGGGGCACGCCACAAGCGGTGTTCTGCAGGGGTCAGTGTCGAGCCCGGAGTTGTTCACAATTTTCATAAACATAGATGAGGGAATAAATAGTGACATAAGCAAATTTGCTGATGACACCAAAATAGGCCGTCCAATTCATTCTAATGAGGACATCAGAGCACTCCAGGATGATTTGAATAGACTGATGCAATGGTCAGAGAAGTGGCAGATGCAGTTTAATATAGACAAGTGCAAGGTTCTAATCATTGGACCGGAAAATAACCATGCCACATATAAACTAAATAATGTAGACCTTAATACTACTGATTGCGAAAAGGATTTGGGAGTTCTGGTTAGCAGTAATCTAAAACCAAGACAACAGTGCATAAGTGTTTGCAATAAAGCTAACAGAATTCTTGGCTTCATATCAAGAAGCATAAATAATAGAAGTCCTCAGGTTGTTCTTCAACTGTACATATCCTTGGTTAGGCCTCATTTAGATTATGCTGCGCAGTTCTGGTCACCTTATTGCAGAATGGATGTAAATGCTCTGGAAAACGTACAGAGGAGCATGACAAAGTTGATCCCATGTATCAGAAATCTTCCCTATGAGGACAGAGTGAGGGCCCTGAATCTGCACTCTCTAGAAAGGTGTAGAATTAGGGAGGATATGATTGAGGTGTATAAATGGAAAACAGGAATAAATAAAGGAGACGTAAATAGCGTGCTGAAAATTTCCAGCCAAGACAGGACTCACAGCAATGGTTTTAAATTGGAAAAATTCAGATTCAGAAAGGATATAGGAGCGCACTGGTTTGGTAATATAGTTGTGGATGAGTGGAACAAACTCCCGAGTACCGTCATAGAAGCGAAAACGTTGATAAGTTTTAAAAATAGGTTAGATGAATACGTAAGTGGGTGTGGGTTGGTTTGAGTTAGACCTGACTAGCTTGTGCTACTAGGTCTGATGCCGTGCTCTTTCCTTAAGTGAATGTAACTTGACTAGGTGGGTCAGTGGTATAAGCGGGGGGTGACATGGACTTGCTTCGCATGGGTCAGTAGGCCTGCTGTAGTGTTCCTTCTTTCTTAGGTTCTTATATAATCTGTGTGACATTCTCCACGTTGCTTCATACCGGTCTTTTAGTATTTCGCTCATTTTTTTCATCGTCAGTGCACGAAACTCCTATGATTAATAGTCCAATTCTATACGTATTTCTCAACATAGATTTTGTATATGTGTAGACACATGTGAGGTTTCTAGCAACATCCTGTACAGCTTTTTTGTTCTCTTTGTGCTTCTTCATATGATATGAAAGTAGAAATTTCTGTTCAAACTCGGCAATCTCTCGGTAAAGGTTATCTTTCTTTCGTTGTGACATTTACATATTAAGCAATTTCTAAACCTTTTTTCTAAGTCTGTACATTATTCTAAGCTTTCTTTCTATATCTGATCTCCTTTTCATTTTTCTCCAGCTGTATAAATTTTACACAGATAACGGTATCGTTGTGTATTAAGGTTATCCGAGCACTGGTAAAGGTTTATGATACTCTCGACTTTCCCAATGTGTCTGGTACTACTTTATTTTGTAACAAATTTTCTGACTCTTGGGGGTTAAATTTACTAAACATCCTCTCTTGTATACTAGATAAAACACCTCAATTAATGGGAGCGCTTGAGGTTCCTAAACCTGTATTCCCTGGAACGCAGGCGGGAGAGATACATGATTATATACACCTGGAAAATCCTAGAGGGACTAGTACCGAACTTGCACACGAAAATCACTCACTACGAAAGCAAAAGACTTGGCAGACGATGCAACATCCCCCCAATGAAAAGCAGGGGTGTCACTAGCACGTTAAGAGACCATACAATAAGTGTCAGGGGCCCGAGACTGTTCAACTGCCTCCCAGCATACATAAGGGGGATTACAAACAGACCCCTGGCAGTCTTCAAGGTGGCACTGGGCAAGCACCTAAAGTCGGTACCTGACCAGCCGGGCTGTGGCTCGTACGTTGGTTTGCGTGCAGCCAGCAGTAACAGCCTGGTTAATCAGGCTCTGATCCACCGGGAGGCCTGGTCACAGACCGGGCCGCGGGGGCGTTGACCCCCGGAACTCTCTCCAGGTAAACTCCAGGTACTATTTCTGGAGTTTACAATCCGCATTTATATATTCTTGTATTTCTAACGATATATACCATACACCTTTGATGAATTGCGAGTCTTACTATTCTTGGATCCCAGTCATGGGTTCCAAGAGTAGTATCTGCAAATGACAAAGTTGTGGCAAGTGTATCTGTGTCCTCTATGAGGATAACAAAGGCACCACGACTGTCCCATGGAGTACTAAGCTAATGCTGGATAAGGGTGGGAGGGATTGTGTGGGTGGTATATTAGTGGTGGGGATGGGGCTCTGGGTGGTGGGAATGTGGGTGATGGGGACGGGGATGACGGTTACGGGGTAGGGATTGCAGGGTGTGGATGGGGTAGGGATGGAGGGGCGGGGATGGTGGTTGTTTGGGAGGCACTGGTGGGTTGAGGAGGCGATGTAGACGGAAGAGGAAGTAGTCTGAGTGCAAATGGTGGGATGGTAAGGCGAAGTGGTGGGGGTGGAGGAAGTGGTGGGGGGGGAGGAAGTGGGGGGGGTGGCAGTGGTGGGGGGTGGAGGAAGTGGCGGGGGGGGAGGAAGTGGCGGGGGTGGACGAAGTGGTGGAGCGGACGAAGTGGTGGGGGAGGAAGAAGTGGTGGGGTGGAGGAAGTGGTAAGGATGAGGAAGTGGTAGGGCAGAGGAACTGGTGGGGGAGGAAGTGGTAGGGAGAAGGAAGTGGTGGGGTGGAAGAAGTGGTGGGGTGGAAGAAGTGGTGGGGTGGAGGAAGTGGTGGGGTGGAGGAAGTGGTGGGGTGGAGGAAGTGGTGGGGTGGAGGAAGTGGTGGGGTGGAGGAAGTGGTGGGGTGGAGGAAGTGGTGGGGTGGAGGAAGTGGTGGGGTGGAGGAAGTGGTGGGGAAGGAAGTGGTGGAACTCTGTGCTCATTAAGAACTGCAAAAAAAAACCCCTTTCGTGCGCCCTAAGTATGCTATGGAGAAGGAGCTTAGACAGATATAGCCTCACTCCATAAAGGTGGCAGCAAAGCATTAGCTAAGAACTACACACCAATAGCTCTAACGTCCCAAAGCATTAAAATCCTTGAAAGAGTGCGAATAAGCACGATTGCAAATCACTTGGATTCCCAAAAACTGTACAATTCAAGGAATCATGGGTTCAGGGCAGGTCGCTCCTGCCTCTCGCAACTACTGGATCACTATGATATGGTCCTGGATGCACTGGAAGAAAAAAAGAATGCAGATGTAATATACACAGACTTTGCAAAAGCCTTTGACAGGTACGATCATGGCATAATAGCGCACAAAATACGTGCTAAAGGAATAACTGGCAAAGTGGGGAGATGGATCTTCAACTTTCTAACCAATCGAACACAAAGACTAGTGGTCAACAGTTTAATCGGAAGGCGCCATAATGAAAAGCTCTATTCCACAAGGTACAGTACTCGCCCCCATCCTGTTCCTCATCTTCATATCAGACATAGAGATGTAATCCACAGCATCGTGTCATCCTCTGCAGACGATACCAGGATCTGCACGAGACTCATCTACTGAGGACACAGGTAACTTCCAAGAAGATATAAATCAAGATTTGCAATGAGCAACGGTAAACAATATGATGTTCAATGAAGACAAATTTCAACTACTCCGTTACGGAAAACTGTAGGAGATAATAACTAGAAATGAGTATACTACAAACTCTGATCGTACAATAGAGCGAAAAATTAATATGAGGGACCTTGGAGTGTTAATGTCTGAGGATCTCACTGTCAAGGATCACAACAGTGCCATGATCACAACAACAAAGAAAATGATAGGATGGATAATTAGAATATTCAAAACAAGAGATGCCAAACCAATGATTATCCTTTTCAAATCACTTGTTCTCTCTAGGCTGGAATACTGCTGTACATTAACATCTCCGTTCACAGCAGGTGAAACTGCAGATCTAGAGAATGTACAGAGATTCTTTACTGCACGTATAAGTTCTATCAAACACCTCAACTACTGGGAACGCTTGGAAGCACTTGACTTGTACTCACTGGAACGCAGGCGAGAGATGTACATCATAATCTACGCTTGGAGAATACTAGAAGGAATGGTCTCGAATCTGCACACAGAAATCACTCCCTAAGAAAGTGAAAGACTGGATACAGGGTGCAAAAAAACAATGAAAAGTAGGGGTGCCATTAGTACACTAATAGAAAACACCATAAGTGTCCGGGGCCCAAGACTGTTCAAAAGCCTTCCTCCATCCATAAGGGTATATTCCCAATAGGCCCCTGGCTGCCTTCAAGAGGGAGCTGGACAGATGCTTAAAGTCGGTGCTGGGTCAGCCGGGCTGTAGTCCGTACATCGGTTTGTGTGTGGCTATCAGTAACAGTCTGGTTGATCAGGTCCTAATCCACCGGGAGGCCTGGTTGTGGACCGGGCCGCGGGGACGCTGATCCCCGGAATACCATCCGGGTAGACTCGAGGTGGGGGAGGAACGGGTGAGAGAGGATGAAGTGGTAGTTGTGGAAGAAGTGCTGGGGTTGAGGAAGTGGTGGGGTAGTGGTAGGGGTGGCAGATCTGAGGGTGGTGGGGATGGGCACAAATGGAAGGGGGCGTGAGGGGTGGGTTCAGTACTGGGGTGGGCGGAGCAAGTGCGTGCAGCTCCACCCAGTGCTTGCTGTGGGCTGCAGCCGCCATGCAGTCAGTGGGTGCTGAACCACAGAGCGTGCATGACGGTTTACTCCACCCCTCTACACCCACCCAAACAACTTCGCGCCCGTCCCAACCCACCTCCACTGTTTCATCCTCCGCATGCCAAATACTTCCACTAGTACCCGTGTCATATTCCACCACTAGTACCAGTGTCATGCTCCATCACGAGTACCAATGTCATGTTCCACCACAAGCATCAGTGTCATGTTTCACCACAAATACCAGTGTCATGTTCCACCACAAGTCCCAGTGTCATGTTCCACCACAAGTACCAGTGTCATGTTCCACCACAAGTACCAGTGTCATGTTCCACCACAAGTACCAGTGTCGTGTTCCACCACAAGTACCAGTGTCGTGTTCCACCACAAGTACCAGTGCCACGTTTCACCACAAATACCAGTGTCATGTTCCACCACAAGTACCAGTGTCATGTTCCACCACAAATACCAGTGTCATGTTCCACCACAAGTACCAGTGTCATGTTCCACCACAAGTACCAGTGTCATGTTCCACCACAAGTACCAGTGTCGTGTTCCACCACAAGTACCAGTGTCGTGTTCCACCACAAGTACCAGTGCCACGTTTCACCACAAATACCAGTGTCATGTTCCACCACAAGTACCAGTGTCATGTTCCACCACAAATACCAGTGTCATGTTCCACCACAAATACCAGTGTCATGTCCCACCACAAATACCAGTGTCATGTTCCACCACAAGTACCAGTGTCATGTTCCACCACAAGTACCAGTGTCATGTTCCACCACAAATACCAGTGTCATGTTCCACCACAAGTACCAGTGTCATGTTCCACCACAAGTACCAGTGTCATGTTCCACCACAAGTACCAGTGTCATGTTCCACCACAAGTACCAGTGTCATGTTCCACCACAAGTACCAGTGTCATGTTCCACCACAAGTACCAGTGTCATGTTCCACCATAAGTACCAGTGTCATGTTCCACCACAAGTACCAGTGTCATGTTCCACCACAAGTACCAGTGTCATGTTCCACCACAAGTACCAGTGTCATGTTCCACCACAAGTACCAGTGTCATGTTCCACCACAAGTACCAGTGTCATGTTCCACCACAAGTACCAGTGTCATGTTCCACCACAAATACCAGTGTCATGTTCCACCACAAGTACCAGTGTCATGTTCCACCACAAGTACCAGTGTCATGTTCCACCACAAGTACCAGTGTCATGTTCCACCACAAATACCAGTGTCATGTTCCACCACAAGTACCAGTGTCATGTTCCACCACAAATACCAGTGTCATGTTCCACCACAAGTACCAGTGTCATGTTCCACCACTAGTACAAGTGTCACATTCTACCACTAGGACTAGTGTCACATTCTACCACAAGTACCAGTGTCATGTTCCACCACAAGCACGTGTCGTGTTTCACCACAAGTACCAGTGCCAGGTTCCACTAGAACCAGTGTCACATTCCACCACAAGTACCAGTGTCATGTTCCACCACTAGTACCAGTGTCACGTTACACCACAAGTACCAGTGTCGTGTTTCACCACAAGTACCAGTGTCATGTTCCACCACAAGTACCAGTGTCATGTTCCACCACAAATACCAGTGTCATGTTCCACCACAAGTACCAGTGTCATGTTCCACCACTAGTACAAGTGTCACATTCTACCACTAGTACTAGTGTCACATTCTACCACAAGTACCAGTGTCATGTTCCACCACAAGTACCAGTGTCGTTTCACCACAAGTACCAGTGCCAGGTTCCACTAGAACCAGTGTCACATTCCACCACAAGTACCAGTGTCATGTTCCACCACTAGTACCAGTGTCACGTTACACCACAAGTACCAGTGTCGTGTTTCACCACAAGTACCAGTGTCATGTTCCACCACAAGTACCAGTGTCATGTTCCACCACAAATACCAGTGTCATGTTCCACCACAAGTACCAGTGTCATGTTCCACCACTAGTACAAGTGTCACATTCTACCACTAGTACTAGTGTCACATTCTACCACAAGTACCAGTGTCATGTTCCACCACAAGTACCAGTGTCATGTTCCACCACAAGTACCAGTGTCATGTTCCACCACAAGTACCAGTGCCATGTTCCACCACAAGTACCAGTGTCGTGTTCCACCACTAGTACCAGTGTCATGTTCCACCACAAGTACCAGTGTCGTGTTCCACCACAAATACCAGTGCCATGTTCCACCACAAGTACCAGTGTCACGTTACACCACAAGTACCAGTGTCGTGTTTCACCACAAGTACCAGTGTCATGTTCCACCACAAATACCAGTGCCATGTTCCACCACAAGTACCAGTGTCATGTTCCACCACAAATACCAGTGCCATGTTCCACCACAAGTACCAGTGTCACGTTACACCACAAGTACCAGTGTCATGTTCCACCACAAGTACCAGTGTCATGTTCCACCACAAGTACCAGTGTCGTGTTTCACCACAAGTATAAGTGTCACGTTACACCACAAGTACCAGTGTCGTGTTTCACCACAAGTACCAGTGTCATGTTCCACCACTAGTACCAGTGCCATGTTCCCCCACAAGTATCAGTGTCGTGTTCCACCACAAGTACCAGTGTCATGTTCCACCACAAGTACCAGTGTCATGTTCCACCACAAATACCAGTGCCATGTTCCACCACAAGTACCAGTGTCATGTTCCACCACAAATACCAGTGCCATGTTCCACCACAAGTACCAGTGCCATGTTCCACCACAAGTACCAGTGCCATGTTCCACCACAAGTACCAGTGTCATGTTCCACCACAAGTACCAGTGTCATGTTCCACCACAAGTACCAGTGCCATGTTCCACCACAAGTACCAGTGTCATGTTCCACCACTAGTACCAGTGTCGTGTTCCACCACAAGTACCAGTGTCGTGTTCCACCACAAGTACCAGTGTCATGTTCCACCACTAGTACCAGTGTCGTGTTCCATCACAAGTACCAGTGTCGTGTTCCACCACAAGTACCAGTGTCGTGTTCCACCACAAGTACCAGTGTCATGTTCCACCACAAGTACCAGTGCCAGGTTCCACTAGTACCAGTGTCACATTCCACCACAAGTACCAGTGTCATGTTCCACCACTAGTACCAGTGTCACGTTACACCACAAGTACCAGTGTCATGTTCCACCACAAGTACCAGTGTCATGTTCCACCACAAGTACCAGTGTCGTGTTTCACTACAAGTACCAGTGTCGTGTTCTACCACAAGTACCAGTGTCATATTCCACCACTAGTACCAGTGTCGTGTTCCACCACAAGTACCATTGTCGTGTTCCATCACAAGTACCAGTGTCGTGTTTCACCACTAGTACCAGTGTCGTGTTCTACCACAAGTACCAGTGTCATGTTCCACCACAAGTACCAGTGTCATGTTCCAACACTAGTACCAATGTCACGTTCCACCACTAGTACCAGTGTCATGTTCCACCACAAGTACCAGTGTTGTGTTCCACCACAAGTACCAGTGTCGTGTTCCACCACAAGTACCAGTGTCGTGATGCACCACAAGTACCAGTGTCGTGTTCCACCACAAGTACCAGTGTCATGTTCCACCACAAGTACCAGTGTCGTGTTCCACCACAAGTACCAGTGTCGTGTTCCACCACAAGTACCAGTGTCGTGTTCCACCACAAGTACCAGTGTCGTGTTCCACCACAAGTACCAGTGTCGTGTTCCACCACAAGTACCAGTGTCGTGTTCCACAAGTACCAGTGTCGTGTTCCACCATAAGTACCAGTGTCATGTTCCACCACAAGTACCAGTGTCATGTTCCACCACAAGTACCATTGTCGTGTTCCACCACAAGTACCAGTGTCATGTTCCACCACAAGTACCAGTGTCATGTTCCACCACAAGTACCAGTGTCATGTTCCACCACAAGTACCAGTGTCATGTTCCACCACAAGTACCAGTGTCGTGTTCCACCACTAGTACCAGTGCCATGTTCCACCACAAGTATCAGTGTCGTGTTCCACCACAAGTACCAGTGTCATGTTCCACCACAAGTACCAGTGTCATGTTCCACCACAAATACCAGTGCCATGTTCCACCACAAGTACCAGTGCCATGTTCCACCACAAATACCAGTGCCATGTTCAACCACAAGTACCAGTGTCACGTTACACCACAAGTACCAGTGTCATGTTCCACCACAAATACCAGTGCCATGTTCCACCACAAGTACCAGTGTCATGTTCCATCACAAGTACCAGTGTCATGTTCCATCACAAGTACCAGTGTCATGTTCCACCACAAGTACCAGTGTCATGTTCCACCACAAGTACCAGTGTCACGTTACACCACAAGTACCAGTGTCGTGTTTCACCACAAGTACCAGTGTCACGTTACACCACAAGTACCAGTGTCGTGTTTCACCACAAGTACCAGTGTCGTGTTCCACCACTAGTACCAGTGCCATGTTCCACCACTAGTACCAGTGCCATGTTCCACCACAAGTATCAGTGTCGTGTTCCACCACAAGTACCAGTGTCATGTTCCACCACAAGTACCAGTGTCATGTTCCACCACAAGTACCAGTGTCATGTTCCACCACAAATACCAGTGCCATGTTCCACAAGTACCAGTGTCATGTTCCACCACAAGTACCAGTGTCGTTTCACCACAAGTACCAGTGCCAGGTTCCACTAGAACCAGTGTCACATTCCACCACAAGTACCAGTGTCATGTTCCACCACTAGTACCAGTGTCACGTTACACCACAAGTACCAGTGTCGTGTTTCACCACAAGTACCAGTGTCATGTTCCACCACAAGTACCAGTGTCATGTTCCACCACAAGTACCAGTGTCATGTTCCACCACAAATACCAGTGTCATGTTCCACCACAAGTACCAGTGTCATGTTCCACCACTAGTACAAGTGTCACATTCTACCACTAGTACTAGTGTCACATTCTACCACAAGTACCAGTGTCATGTTCCACCACAAGTACCAGTGTCATGTTCCACCACAAGTACCAGTGTCATGTTCCACCACAAGTACCAGTGTCATGTTCCACCACAAGTACCAGTGTCGTGTTCCACCACTAGTACCAGTGTCATGTTCCACCACAAGTACCAGTGTCGTGTTCCACCACAAATACCAGTGCCATGTTTCACCACAAGTACCAGTGTCACGTTACACCACAAGTACCAGTGTCGTGTTTCACCACAAGTACCAGTGTCGTGTTCCACCACTAGTACCAGTGCCATGTTCCACCACAAGTATCAGTGTCGTGTTCCACCACAAGTACCAGTGTCATGTTCCACCACAAGTACCAGTGTCATGTTCCACCACAAGTACCAGTGTCATGTTCCACCACAAATACCAGTGCCATGTTCCACAAGTACCAGTGCCATGTTCCACCACAAGTACCAGTGCCATGTTCCACCACAAGTACCAGTGTCATGTTCCACCACAAGTACCAGTGTCACGTTACACCACAAGTACCAGTGTCATGTTCCACCACAAGTACCAGTGCCATGTTCCACCACAAGTACCAGTGTCATGTTCCACCACTAGTACCAGTGTCGTGTTCCACCACAAGTACCAGTGTCATGTTCCACCACAAGTACCAGTGTCATGTTCCACCACAAGTACCAGTGTCGTGTTCCACCACAAGTACCAGTGTCATGTTCCACCACAAGTACCAGTGTCATGTTCCACCACAAGTACCAGTGTCATGTTCCACCACTAGTACCAGTGTCGTGTTCCATCACAAGTACCAGTGTCGTGTTCCACCACAAGTACCAGTGTCATGTTCCACCACAAGTACCAGTGTCATGTTCCACCACAAGTACCAGTGCCAGGTTCCACTAGTACCAGTGTCACATTCCACCACAAGTACCAGTGTCATGTTCCACCACTAGTACCAGTGTCACGTTACACCACAAGTACCAGTGTCATGTTACACCACAAGTACCAGTGTCATGTTCCACCACAAGTACCAGTGTCATGTTCCACCACAAGTACCAGTGTCGTGTTTCACTACAAGTACCAGTGTCGTGTTCTACCACAAGTACCAGTGTCATATTCCACCACTAGTACCAGTGTCGTGTTCCACCACAAGTACCATTGTCGTGTTCCATCACAAGTACCAGTGTCGTGTTTCACCACTAGTACCAGTGTCGTGTTCTACCACAAGTACCAGTGTCATGTTCCACCACAAGTACCAGTGTCACGTTCCAACACTAGTACCAATGTCACGTTCCACCACTAATACCAGTGTCATGTTTCATCACAAGTACCAGTGTCACATTTCACGACAAGTACAAGTGTCACGTTCCACCACTAGTACCAGTGTCATGTTCCACCACAAGTACCAGTGTCGTGTTCCACCACAAGTACCAGTGTCGTGTTGCACCACAAGTACCAGTGTCGTGTTCCACCACAAGTACCAGTGTCGTGTTCCACCACAAGTACCAGTGTCGTGTTCCACCACAAGTACCAGTGTCGTGTTCCACCACAAGTACCAGTGTCGTGTTCCACCACAAGTACCAGTGTCGTGTTCCACAAGTACCAGTGTCGTGTTCCACCACAAGTACCAGTGTCATGTTCCACCACAAGTACCATTGTCGTGTTCCACCACAAGTACCATTGTCGTGTTCCACCACAAGTACCAGTGCCATGTTCCACCACTAGTACTAGTGTCACATTCCACCACAAGTACCAGTGTCATGTTCCACCACAAGTACCAGTGTCGTGTTTCACCACAAGTACAAGTGTCATGTTCCACCACAAGTACCAGTGCCAGGTTCCACTAGTACCAGTGTCACATTCCACCACAAGTACCAGTGTCATGTTCCACCACAAGTACCAGTGTCGTGTTCTACCACAAGTACCAGTGTCATGTTTCACCACAAGTACCAGTGTCATGTTCCAACACTAGTACCAATGTCACGTTCCACCACTAATACCAGTGTCATGTTTCATCACAAGTACCAGTGTCACGTTTCACGACAAGTACAAGTGTTACGTTCCACCACTAGTACAAGTGTCGTGTTCCACCACAAGTACCAGTGTCGTGTTCCACCACAAGTACCAGTGTCGTGTTCCACCACAAGTACCAGTGTCGTGTTCCACTACAAGTACCAGTGTCGTGTTCCACCACAAGTACCAGTGTCATGTTCCACCACAAGTACCAGTGTCGTGTTCCACCACAAGTACCAGTGTCGTGTTCCACCACAAGTACCAGTGTCGTGTTCCACCACAAGTACCAGTGTCATGTTCCACCACAAGTACCAGTGTCATGTTCCACCACAAGTACCAGTGTCATGTTCCACCACAAGTACCAGTGTCGTGTTCCACCACAAGTACCAGTGTCATGTTCCACCACAAGTACCAGTGTCATGTTCCACCACAAGTATCAGTGTCGTGTTCCACCACAAGTACCAGTGTCGTGTTCCACCACAAGTACCAGTGTCATGTTCCACCACAAGTACCAGTGTCATGTTCCACCACAAGTACCAGTGTCGTGTTCCACCACAAGTACCAGTGTCGTGTTGCACCACAAGTACCAGTGTCGTGTTCCACCACAAGTACCAGTGTCATGTTCCACCACAAGTACCAGTGTCATGTTCCACCACAAGTACCAGTGTCATGTTCCACCACAAGTACCAGTGTCATGTTCCACAAGTACCAGTGTCGTGTTCCACCACAAGTACCAGTGTCGTGTTCCACCACAAGTACCAGTGTCGTGTTCCACCACAAGTACCAGTGTCGTGTTCCACCACAAGTACCAGTGTCGTGTTCCACAAGTACCAGTGTCGTGTTCCACCACAAGTACCAGTGTCGTGTTCCACAAGTACCAGTGTCGTGTTCCACCACAAGTACCAGTGTCATGTTCCACCACAAGTACCAGTGTCATGTTCCACCACAAGTACCAGTGTCATGTTCCACCACAAGTACCAGTGTCATGTTCCACCACAAGTACCATTGTCGTGTTCCACCACAAGTACCATTGTCGTGTTCCACCACAAGTACAAGTGCCATGTTCCACCACTAGTACTAGTGTCACATTCCACCACAAGTACCAGTGTCATGTTCCACCACAAGTACCAGTGTCGTGTTTCACCACAAGTACAAGTGTCATGTTCCACCACAAGTACCAGTGCCAGGTTCCACTAGTACCAGTGTCACATTCCACCACAAGTACCAGTGTCATGTTCCACCACAAGTACCAGTGTCGTGTTCTACCACAAGTACCAGTGTCATGTTTCACCACAAGTACCAGTGTCATGTTCCAACACTAGTACCAATGTCACGTTCCACCACTAATACCAGTGTCATGTTTCATCACAAGTACCAGTGTCACGTTTCACGACAAGTACAAGTGTTACGTTCCACCACTAGTACAAGTGTCGTGTTCCACCACAAGTACCAGTGTCGTGTTCCACCACAAGTACCATTGTCGTGTTCCACCACAAGTACCAGTGTCGTGTTCCACTACAAGTACCAGTGTCGTGTTCCACCACAAGTACCAGTGTCATGTTCCACCACAAGTACCAGTGTCGTGTTCCACCACAAGTACCAGTGTCGTGTTCCACCACAAGTACCAGTGTCGTGTTCCACCACAAGTACCAGTGTCATGTTCCACAAGTACCAGTGTCATGTTCCACCACAAGTACCAGTGTCATGTTCCACCACAAGTACCAGTGTCGTGTTCCACCACAAGTACCAGTGTCATGTTCCACCACAAGTATCAGTGTCATGTTCCACCACAAGTATCAGTGTCGTGTTCCACCACAAGTACCAGTGTCGTGTTCCACCACAAGTACCAGTGTCATGTTCCACCACAAGTACCAGTGTCATGTTCCACCACAAGTACCAGTGTCGTGTTCTACGAATACGTTGTTCAATGAGTACAAATTTCAGTTGCACCGTTATGGAAAACTTAAAAATAAAATCTAGAACATAGTACAAAACAAATTCTAACAACATAGAGCGAAAAACTTATGTGAAGAACTTAGGAGTGATAATGTTAGAGAATCTTACCATCAAAGATCACATGTCATTTTTCACAACTGCGAGGAAAATGATAGGACTGATAATGAGAACTTTCAAAACATGGGTCACCAAGCCAATGATGATCCTCTTTTAGTCACTTGCTCTATCTAGGCCGTAATATATATTGTTGTATACTATCAGCCCCTTTCAACACAGACGAAATTTTAAATGTGGAGAATTTATAGAGAGGTTTCAAAACTGCACGTATTAGCTCAGTCAAACACCTTAATTACTGGGAAAGTTTGAAGTCCCTTGATCTGTACCCCTTGGAATGCAGGCTAAACAGGTACACCATAGTTTAATCATGGAAAATTCAAGAGGGACTGGTCCCAAATCTGCACAATGAAATCACTCCCTACTCCAAAACATCTTGCTGCTTGGTGATTTCAATCTAAGACATAAAAAATGTAAGAATGTAACAATTATAGTTGTAGCAGAAACAATCCCTGGAAGCAGCTCAGATGAAAAGTCACACACACATGAACTGTTGAATTTCTGCAATAAACACACCCTAAGCCAGTAGATAGTGGAGCCAACAATACTGGAGAACACACTTGACCTTATTTTCACAAATAATGACGACCTGGTAAGAAACATAACAAAATAAAAAATTAATTCTGATCACAATCTAATCGAAGTCCAGACTTACATGCACAAGGGTTCTGATCAGCAAAAATGCATACAGCTATGAAGTGCCTTCACAAAATTTAACTTCAGCAACAAGAACATCAACTGGGACCAGGTAAACTGTCCTAAACGAAACATGTTGGGACGATATCTTAAATAACATGGACCTTAACCAGTGCCCTGAAAAGATAAACTTCCTGGCAGCTGAAGTATGTTCAAGGCATATTCCCCTATGAAAGAAAAAAAGAAGAGAAGAAATAAACTGGAGAGACACGCTCCCTCCACAGGAGAAGGCGAAAAATCATTGAACTCCTTAAGAATGCTAGATTTTCTGAAACACCGAAGGAAGTGCTAACCAGGAAGTGGAAAATATTAAGCTCAAGTTAAAGGACTCACACAGGATCCTAGAGAGACAAGAGGAGCTAAAAGCAATTAGTGAAATTAATAGAAATTCGAAATATTTCTTTTTATATGCCAAAAACATGGCAAAAACCATACCTAGTATAGGGCCCTTGCCCAGACAAGATGGATCTTACACAGATGATGACAAAAAAATGAGTGAAATACTGAAAACTCAATACAACCCTGTGTTTAGCAAATCACTAATCAGTCTAAAGATAGACAATCCAAATAATTTTTTCATGAGCCTCAAAACCTTGTCAATGTATGCCAAATTTCTGACATTACCCTAACTCCACTAAACTTTGAGAAGCCACTGACAACGTGCCCATGCACTCAGCCCTAGTCCCAGACTTGTGAAACTCTGTGTTCATTAAGAACTGCAAGAAACCCCTCTCGCGGGTTCTTAAGTATGCTATGGAGAAGGACCATAGACACAGGTGAGATTGCAGTCACTAAATACAACGGATATATCCCTACTTCATAAAGGTGGCAGCAAAGTAATAGCCAAGAACTGTATACCAACAGCTCTAACATTCCACATCATAAATTTTTTTGAAAGAGTTCCGGAGAACAAACACAATGTAGATGTAGTATACACAGATTTTGCAAAAGCCTTTGACAAGTGCGATCATGCTGTAATAGTACAGAAAATACGTGCTAAAGGGATAACTGGCGAAGTGGGCAGATGGATCTTCAACTTTCTAATCAATCGAACACAAAGAGTAGTGTTAAACATAATTAAATCGGAAGCTGCCATATTGAAGAGCTCTGTTCCACAATGAACAGTACTCGCCCTTCTCCTGTTCCTCATCCTCATATCAGACACAGAGATATAAAACAGCACCATATCATCCTTTACAGACGATACTAGGATCTGTATGAGTGTCATCCATTGAGGACACGGTAAACCTCCAAGAAGATATAAACCAAGTTTTCCAATGGGCAACAGAGAACAATATGATGTTCAATGAAGACAAATTCCAACTACTGCGTTTTGGAAAACTGGAGGAAATAATAACTAGAAGCGAGTATACTACAAACTCAAACCACACAACAGAGCGAAAAAGCAATGTGAAGGACCTGGGAGTGGTAATATCTGAGAAACTGACCTTCAAGGATCAGAACAAGATCACATCTGCGAGGAAACTGATAGGATGGATAATGAAGACATTCAAAACAAAAGATGCCAAGCCAATGATTATCCTTTTTAAATCACTTATTCTCTCTAGGCTGGAATACTGCTGTACATTAACGTCTCCATTCAAGGCAGGTTACATCGCAGATCTAGAGAATGTACAGAGAGCCTTTACTGCACATATAAGTTCCATCAAGCACCTTAATTATTGGGAATGCTTGAAAGCACTTGACTGTACTCACTGGAGCACAGGCGAGAGAGATGCATCATAATCTACACCTGGAAAATCCTACAGGGACTGGAACATACGCCCAATGAAAAGTAGGAGCACCATTAGTATACTAAGAGAAAACACCGTAAGTGTCGGGGCCCAAGATTGTTCAACAGCATCCCACCACCCCATAAGGGGAATTACCAATAGACCCCTCCTTGTCTTCAAGAGGGAGCTGGACAGATACCTAAAGTCAGTGCCGGATCAGCCAGGCTGTGGTTCATACATTGGACTGCATGATGCCAGTAGTAACAGCCTAGCTGATCAGGCCCTAATCCACCATGAGGCCTGGTCATGAACCCGGCCGAGGGGGCACTGAACCCCAGAATGCCCTCCAGGTAGAAAAGCAAAAGATTTGGCACGCAAAGCAACATACCCCCCACACCTCACCCTCAATGAAGAGCAAGTGTGTTGTGAGTACACTAAGGAAACGCAGTATCAGGGGGCTCATTACTTTTCAATAGCTTATCATCATAAAGAGGGTCATTACCAATAGAACCCTGGCTGTCTTCAAGAGGGAACTGGAGAGATTCCTAAAGTCAGTATCAAACCAGCTAGGCTGAGGTTTATAGGTTGGACTGCGTGCAGCCAGCAGTAACAGCCTGGTTGATCAGGCCCTGATCCACATAGACGCCTGATCATGCTTCGGGCCAATGAGGTGACGACCCCCAGAACACCCTCAGGTAGACTCTAGGTAGGTATTAAGGTAAGATCAGCAGGATTGTCATTTGAACGTATGACTACATGCAACTAGCAGTAACAGTCTGGTTTATCAGACCTTCATCCACCAGCAGGCCTGGTCTGAGCTCTGGCTGTCAGGACAATGATCCCTGAAAATGATTTTTCAGGTTCCTAGTAATTTGCAAATTTGCACACGAAAATCACTCTCCACAAAAGACTCGGCAGGAGATACATCCCCCAATGAAAAGTAGAGGCACCACGAGGATGCTGAGAGACAACGCAGTGTCAGGGGCCCAAGACTGTTCAACTGCGTGGGTGTTTTTAAGAAGGCTCTGGACAGGCACTTAAATTCAACAACAAACCAGCCGGCTGTAGTGCGTACATCGGTTTGTGTGCGGCCAGCAGTAAGAGCCTGGTTGATCAGGCGCTGATCCACCAGGAGACCTGGTCACAGACTGGGCCGCGGGGGCGTTGAGCCCCCCCAAAACCTCCTCCAGGTATACTCAAAGTATACGTACATGTTCTAGCTGTGATATCTCTCCTATTCTGATTGGCGTCAACACTGAACAGTACTCCAGTTGAGAGAGCACAAGTTATTTGAACAGTGGCATCATTAGCAAAATTTCTCTTACTTTGAAAGTTTACGCTAACCACCCCAATATTTGCCTACCTTTCACAACAATTGCATTGTAGTTTTCTGTAAATGATAGGCCAGTTAACATTATTTCTCCGAGGTCTTTCACATGCTCCTTTTTATTTTATATGGTGTTGCATTTTATCAGTCTCTCCTACAGAAGATACTTTCAGGCTTATTATTGTATTGTCCATAAATAATGAAAGGAAGGTGTAGCGAGTGTACCTGCAAAGCGGCTAACAAATGACAAGGTACCACGACCATGCTTAAGCCTTGTTTTATATTGCTAAGGCTAGATTTTTTTTTTGTTTATTGTTGTTGCCTCCTTCATTTTCTCTTACATTTTTATCATTATCTAATCTTTGTGATAAATGGTTTTGAAAACCAACAAGTTGAAGATTGAGACATACAACATATAGGAATCTTTACTGAAGAAACATTCCGCCACATAGTGGCTTCATCAGACTCATTAAACTCCTCACCTCCTTACACCTTTCTGCTGGACTAATGAAGTCACTGTGTGGAGAAACGTGTCTTCAATAAAGATTCCCATATGTTGCTTAAGTGTCTCAATCTTCAACATTGTCTAATCTTTCAATATGTCTGAGATGTTCTATCGCTTTTCTATTCCTAGTTCATTTTCTATTTGCCTTTCTCAGCACTCACCCAAGTTAGCTCATGTATTCCCATTCACTTCCCTTCTTAGTATACATATTTCACTCAATGTCTCGTCTTCCCTTTCTGAATAACTTGAATTTTTCTTCTATTTCCCTACACCTTTAATTAAAAATACAATAGCTTCCATCTACTTTCACACTATCCTAACATCTACTCTCACACTATCTTAACATCTACTCTCACACTATCCTAACATCTACTCTCACACTGGAGGTAGCAACGCGCTAATCACTGCATGCACTACAGCCTAGTTGGTCAGAAACTTACTGGAAAATCTTATGAAATATCTTCTTAAGGAGAGTAGGGAAGCTGTTGGTAATTACTGCTATGTATGACAGGATGGTGTTGAAAATTCTTGAGCCCCTTACGAACATTCAGTATCCTTAGTTTATTGTTGGTGCTCTTTATTTTCAGTAGGGGTACTTGGCACTGCCTGCTCAGCATGTTGCTTTCGTACGGAGTGATTTCACTGCGCAGATTTGGGACCAATTCCTCTAGGATTTTCCATTAAGTTTAGGTGCAGGGAGAGTAGTTGAGGGAGTGGAGGGGGAGTGGAGGGGGCATGGAGAGTGCAATGATGATGATAATATCTTTATTTACTACATGTACATGGTATACAGGACTAGCTGACATCAATGACATGCTGTTATATAGAAAACCCCTTGTTATGCTAAGCATTTCGGGCAAATTAGGTAAGTTTTGTCCCAGGATGCGACCCACACCAGTCGACTAACACCCAGGTACCCATTTTAAACTGATGGGTGAACATGCACAGCAGGTGTCTAATGGAAACACGTCCCTAATGATTTCCAGCCGTACAGGAGATTCGAACTTTGGACCTCAGTGTGTGAGCCGAGTGCGCTAGCGATCGAGCTACAGGACACGGGAATGGAGAGAGGGGTGGATGGAGAGGGATGGAAGAGAGGGGTGGAGAGAGAAAGGAGAGGAGAGAGGAACAGTGGAGGGAGGTATTTGGAGGGCGGACGAGAGAGGCGGAAAGGTGGTGGTAGAAGTAGGGAGGAACAGTGGAGGGAGATTTTTGGAGGGCGGACGAGAGAGGCGGAAAGGTGGTGGTAGAAGTAGGGAGGTTGGTGGAGAGAAGATGGTCGGAGAAGGATAGTTGGTAGGGGGCGGGAGGTTGGTCAGAGATGGCTGTAAGGGATGGATGGGGAAAGCGGGTAGATGGTGGGATTTGGAGGGTGGGTGGGGAAAGGGGGGGGAAAAGAAAGAGGGAGGGGGAGGTTTGGGAAGTGATTCAGGGAGAGAGGGGTAGTAGGAGGGAGAGATGGAGGGCAGGGGGCGGATTGAGGGATGTTGAGGGAGGTAGTGAGGGTCTACCTACCTTGAGTCTACCTGGAGGGTATTCCGGGAATCAACGCCCCCGGGGCCCAGTCCAAGCCAACGCCTCCTGGTGGAACAGTGTCTGATCAGCCAAGTTGTTAATGCTGGCCGCACACAAAGTGATGTACGGACTACAGCCCGGCTGATCCTCTTGAAGGCAGCCAGGGGCCTATTGGTAATTCTCCTCATGCATGGTGGGAGGCTGTTGAACAGTCTTGGGTCCTGGACACTTATGGTGTTTTCTCTTGGTGTACCAATGGTGCCCCTACTTTTCACTGGGGTATTTTGCACAGCATGCCCAGTCTTTTACTTTCGTAGGGAGTTATTTCTGTGTATAGATTCAGGACCATTCCTTTTAGGATTTTCCAAGTGTAGATCATGATCTCTCTCTCTCGTCTGCGTTCCAACGAGTACCAAATAAGTGCTTCCAAGCGTTCCCAGTAGTCGAGGTGTTTGACGGAATTTGTATGTGCAGAAAAGGTTCTCTGTACACTCTCTAGATCTGCAATTTCACCTGCTTTGAATGGAGATGTTAATGTACAGCAATATTCCAGCCTATAGAGAGTAAGTGATTTGAAAAGGATCATCACTGGCTTTGCATCTCTTGTTTTGAACATTCTCATTGTCTATCCTATCATTTTCTTTGCAGCTGTGATCGTGGTACTGTTGTGATCCTGGAAAGTGAGATCCTCAGACATTACCACTCCCAGGTCCCACGCATTATTTTTCTGCTTTATTGTATGGCCCGAGTTTGTAGTATACTAAGTTCTAGTTATTATTTCCTCCAGTTTCCCACAACAATAAAGATGGAATTTGTTTTAATAATAATAATAATAATAATAATAATAATAATAATAATAATAATAATATCTTTATTTCTACAAGTACACATACAAGGTATGCAGGCCTTGTTGACATCAATGACATCCTACTACTTGTTATGCAGAGCATTTCAGGCCAATTAGGTCAGTTTTGTCCCAGGATGTGACTCAGATCAGTCTACTAACACCCAGGTACTCATTTTACTAATGGGTGAATAAAGACAACCTGTGTAAGGAAACACATCCAATGTTTCCACATCTTCGCAAAGAACTGAACCCAGACCCTCACCGTGTGAAGCAAGAGCTTTTGCCACCAGGCCATTGAACATCATATTGCTTTCTGTTGCCCATTGGAAAACTTGGTTTATATCTTCTTGGAGGTTAACCAATCCTTAATAGATGACCGTCTCATGTGGATCCTAGTATCGTCTGCAAAGGATGATACGTTGCTGTGGATTACATCTCTATGTCTGATATGAGGATGAGGAACAGGGTAAGGGCGAGTACTGTGCTTTGTGGAACAGAGCTTTTCACTATATGGCAGCTTCCGATTTAACTCTGTTGATCACTACTCTTTGTGTTCGATTGGTTATAAAGTTGAAGATTCATCTCCCCACTTTACCAGTTATTCCTTTAGCACATATTTTGTGTGCTATTACGCCATCATCGCACTTGTCAAAGGTTTTTACAGTCTATGTTCATTACATCTGCATTTTGTTTTTTTTCCAGTCCAAGTCCATATCATACTGATCTAGAAGTTGCGAGAGGCAGGAGCTACCTGCTCTGAACACATGTTGCCCTGGATTGTGCAGTTTTTGTGAATGCAGGTGGTTTGCAATCGTGCTTCCTAGCATTCTTTCAAAGATTTTTATGAAGTGGGACATTAGAGGTATTAGGTCTATAATTCTTAGCTAATGCTTTGCTGCCACCTTTATGGAATGGGGCTATATCTGTTGTTTTTAGTGACTGTGGAATTTCACCCATGTCTAAGCTCCTTTTCTATAGCATACTTATGGTGCACGAAAGGGGTCTCTTGCAGTTTTTAATGAACACAGAGTTCCACGAGTCTGGGCCTGGGGCTGAGTGCATGGGCATGTTGTCAATGACTTTTTCAAAGTCTATCAGAGTTAGGGTAATGTCGGAAATCTAGCATACATTGGAGTTTAAGGCTCATTCATGAAAAAATCATTTGGACGGTCGATCTTTAGACTGATTAGTGGCTCGCTAGACACAGAGTTGTATTGGGATTTCAGTGTCTTTAATTTCTTTGTTGTCATCTGTGTAAGTCCCATCTTGTCTGAGCAAGGGTCTGATACGGGAAGTGGCATTTGCCTTGTTTTTGGCATATGAAAAGAAATATTTCGAATTTCTTTCAATTTCACTAATTGCTTTTAGCTCTCCCTGGGTCCTGTACGAGTCCTTTAACTTAAGTTCGATACTTTCTACTTCCCTGGTAGCGATTCCTTCGGAATCCGTGTATCAGATAATCTAGCGTTCTTGAGGAGCTCAGTGATTCTTCACTGTCTTCTGTAGAGGGAGCATCTTTCTCCAGTTTACTTTTCTTCTTCTTTCTTAGGGAAATATGCCCTGAACATGCTTCAGCTGCCAGGAAGTTGATCATTTCAAGGTAATGGTTTGGATCCATGTTATTTAAGATATCTTCCCAACATGTTTCATTTAAAACATGATTCACCTGGTCCCAGGTGATTTTGGTCAAGACACCTTCACAGCAACGTGCATTTTGCTGATCAGGACTCCTGTGCATTTAAGTCTGAACTTCGATTAGATAGTGATCAGAATTACTTGTTTTTGTTTTTTATATTGTTATGTCTCTTACCAGGTCCTCATTATTTGTGAAGATAAGGTCAAGTGTGTTTTCCAGTCTTGTTGGCTCCACTATCTGCTGACTTACTTGGAGTATACCTGGTGAGGGTTTCGGGAGTCAACGCCTCTGGTGATGGATCAGGATCTGATCAACCAGGCTGTTACTGCTGGCTGCACACAAACGTACGAACCACAGCCCGGCTGGTCATTTATTGACTTTAGGTGCCTGTCCAGTGCCTTCTTGAAGACAGCCAGAGATTGTTTCAGCTATAACATTATTCGCTACATTCTTCCATGTTGTATACCTTAGGTTGAAATCCCCAGCAGTAAGATGTTTGGGGATGGAGCTGGAAGGCTTTCCAGACAGTAATCAATTTTCAGTAGCTGTTCCTTGAACTGTTGGGAGGTTGCATCTGGTGGTTTATATACAACCACAATGACTAGGTTTTGGTTCTCGATCTTTATTGTTTAGGCCTTCAACTACATCATTTGTGGTGTTCAGTATCTCTGTGCAGATGAGAGACTCTTGACATACATGCCAACCCCCCCTTGATTACCTGGAGGTTATTCCGGGGATCAACGCCCCCGCGGCCCGGTCCATGACCAGGCCTCCCGATGGATCAGGGCCTGATCAACCAGGCTGTTACTGCTGGCCGCACGCAGTCCAATGTACGAGCCACAGCCCGGCTGATCCGGCACTGACTTCAGATATCTGTCCAGCTCTCTCTTGAAGGCAGCCAGGGGTTTATTGGCAATTCCCCTAATGCTTGATGGGAGGCTGTTGAACAGTCTTGGGTCCAGGACACTTATGGTGTTTTCCCTTAGTGTACCAATGGCGCCCCTACTTTTTATTGGGGGAATTTTGCATCGCCTGTCCAGTCTTTTACTTTCGTAGGGAGTGATTTCTGTGTGCAGATTTGGGACCATTCCTTCCAAGATTTTCCAAGTGTAGATTATGATATATCTCTCCCTCCTGCGTTCCAACGAGTACAAGTCAAGTGCTTCCAAGCGTTCCCAGTAGTTAAGGTGCTTGACAGAACTTATACGTGCAGTAAAGGATCTCTGTACACTCTCTAGATCTGCGATTTCACCTGCTTTGAATGGAGATGTTAATGTACAGCAGTATTCCAGCCTAGAGAGAACAAGTGATTTGAAAAGGATCATCATTGGCTTGGTGTCTCTCGTTTTGAGCGTTCTCATTATCCATCCTATCATTTTCTTTGCACGTGCGATCGTGGCACTGTTGTGATCCTTGAAAGTGAGATCCTCAGACATTACTACTATCAGGTCCCTTACATTATTTTTCCGCTCTATTGTATGGCCAGAGTCTGTAGTATATTGTTCTTTCTGTCACATCTAAAAAGGTTGTACCCATTTATCCATATTTTATTGTCAAAGTGATCTTTTGGGTGGGTCTCTGTGAGGGCTGCAAACATTGCATTTGACTTCTCTAGAAGTCCGCTGATAAAAGGTATTTTGTTGCTGATGGATGGCTTAAGGCCCTGTATATTCACAAATATAAACGAGGTTGTATTTTGTTTGTTGGGGGAATTTTGTTATTGGCATCAGTAGTTGTGGTTCTGGGGGGCCATGGGGGGCCACTGGCTGAGCCTTCAGTCCAACAAGGCTCCAAGGTGGTGGACTAGTTTTATTTCCTTCCATTTTCTTGTTTCGTTTCCTGCCACTAAAAAAAAAAGCTTGGAGTGAGGTTGTCATAACTACTAATGTTTGTCTTGTGAGGTCTGTACCTCTTGGTCCCTTTTAGATGGTATGTAGGGCAGCTGGTGTTGTAGCATTGTTTTTGGACTGAAGAGTGGCACATTTCTGGGTGAAAGAATTTACAGGAGGGAGAACGACACACTCCTTTAGACAGGAGGTCACATTTTTTTGGGATACTCAAAGTTGCATGTCTCATTTGTTTTTCCTGATATTCCATGCTTACAGATGCCCCAAACATAGAATTTGCAAAATTTCGCTTTTGGTTGCGTAGAATTTATGGTAGTTGTGTTCTCAATTTGTGCAGTTTCTAAGACTGCACTCTAATCCTCAATATCCAAACCAGGGCCACCCCGTCCAGCTTCCGAGGAACTACTTTCCCCAGGAGAAGACTTCTCTACTACATTTGTAATATGGTCTATGGTTTTGTGCAATGATGGATGTATATTTAAGGTTTTAGTGGTGACTGTGGTAGAGTCCCTAGCAGAGTCTGGACTGGCACTAAGGCTGGGGGCCGAGTCTGAGTCAGCACTGGGGCTGGGGGCTGAACCTGGGCCAGCACCAGCGCTGTGGGCAGTAGTGCTAGGACTGGGAGATGGGCCTGGGTCAGCACTGTGTGTGTGTGTGGGGGGTGGGGGGTGGGGGGGTTGCGTTAACTGACGTTTTTGTTTCCTGTGTTTTTTTCAGTGGGTGACTATATAGTTTCGAGTCATTTGTTGTGGTATGGACATCCTACATTTTTTGGTTCACTCCTATCTCTTCCTCCCATGATTTATATATCTTTGGTAGACTGTCCAAGAGTTCATCTTTATTTTCTTATTTTTAGTATTTAGTATTTTTCTTAGTACCTTTCTAATACCTGCCCAAAGGTAGTAGAAGAGCGGTGGTGGTAGGGAGATATGGGGTTGAGAGAAGGAATGGAGATGAGAAAGGAAGGGTAGAAGGGAAGGAGATGGATGGCGGTTCGTGGAGGAAAGAACCAAGGGTAGGAGGGAAGGGATGGAGGATAGGGGGAAGAAGGGAAGGAGTAAGGATGGGAGTATGATGGACACAAAGTTGGAGAAGAATGAGAGCGTTGGGGATGGTGGCAGTATTTTCGTGGCAGATGGTACTATTTCTGTGACCCCTCACACGTATGATAAAAACTACACCTTGCTCCAACCCACCCAAAATCCTCGTTCAACCACCCACTTCCCTCCCTCTTCTTCCATTCATTCATCTTTAATACAGTCAATACAGATAAAAGTAGTGAGGGACAAGAGTAAGCAGCAAGTAGAGCTGAACCCAAGTAAACAACAATATATGTACAATACTGATAACTAATATTGTCGACCTTCTGGTAGCCTAAGATGAAGGTCTCCGAACCCCAATGGAAATAAGTCACTTTGGCTATTTTGGATTATGCTAGGAAATTTACATACACGTTAAACTATGTATGATAATTGTACTAATGAGTACTTGTACCTAAATAAACTTCACTCACACCACCACGGGTGTACACACATCACACCGGGTATACCAACAACCATGGTATAAACCTTGGTAATAAATACCGACAAGTTGGTTTAGAAAGACACATAAGCAAACACTGACATATTTATTAGAAAACGTTTCGGTTCTGGGACCTTGATCACTTCTAACATACAGAGGTAGAAAGGCATTATATATATAGGCGGAGAGTGAGGTGTGACGCACGTGACCTGAGGAATGTCATAAGAACATAAGAATGGAGGAACACTGAAGAAGGCCTACTGGCCCATGCGATGCAGGTCCTTATCAAAACAACCTCTGCCTATGATGAGGATGGGTAGACGATGAAATCATGTGACTCCTGTGTTGTTGGGTTGGTGGTGCTTAAGTATCATATATGCCAATGTTTTTGAAATTTTGTAGTTTCCACTCTCCGCCTATATATATAATGCCTTTCTACCTCTGTATGTTAGAAGTGATCAAGGTCCCAGGACCGAAACGTTTTCTAATAAATATGTCATAGTGTTTGCTTCCGTGTCTTTCTAAACCACCAACAACCATCACGAGTGTACCGACAACCCAAGTGAATATGGGGTCAGAACAGGTCGCTCCTGCCTGTCACAACTGCTGAACCATTACGACATGATCTTGGATGCTCTTGACAAAATGCAGATGTAGTAGACACCGACTATGCAAAAGCCTATATTAAGCGCGATCATGGGGTAATTGTGCACATACTGCGTGCAAAAGGAATAACTGGGAAGGTGGGCAGATGGATTTTCAACTTCTCCACAAACAGAACCCAAAGAAGAGTAGAGAGAATGAAATCATGGGCTGTTACAGTGAAACATTGTCTACCAAGGCCCAGTACTCGCTCCACTTCTCTTTCTCATTCCCATTTCTAACAGACATATCAATCACAGAAGACACAGCGAGCCTCAAAGCTATATACAAATAACCCGCACATAAGAGAAGCTTACGACGACGTTTCGGTCCGACTTGGACCATTTACAAAGTCAATGACATAAACAAAGTCTTCCAGTGAGCCACTGACAATAATATGATTGTAGTGGGGGTTCGTAGGAGATATGAAGGTTGGAGATAAACACACTTGTTGGATGGTAACACTATATTGCAGAGTGTGGTTTTCCCCTCATCAACCACCCTATTTCCAAACCAATACTTTCCTATGTCCTTTCTAAATCTAACTTTTCTAATTTTTAAACCATTACTGCGGGGTTCTCTGGGAGACATCCTCAACACAGTGGTGACTGTACTTAGGAGTGGTGACGGTACCAGCCCGTGGTGACTGGGACCTTTGTTCAGTGGTGACGGGAATTTTGCTCTTGGGGAAAACCTGTTTGTGGCCTTTTGTGAATTCCCGAAAAAGGGTGTTTTTTGAGCAACTTTTCCAGCAGCTGGAAAAGAGCCTGAGGTGATGGAGATAAACAAACGGGGGAGAAAAAAGAGGGTTCGAGTAATCCCCCTGGGTTTTGAGTCCCCAGGTTAAGAGGAGCTTTGGGCAGGGGGGACAACATGGGGAATTAAACTGAAATTTTAAAAGGTATAAAATTTGGTTGGTTTGTTAGGGGAAGACACATAAAGCAAAAGTTAGGTATCTTTTTTAAAAAACGTTTCCTTTTTTCCCGTAGGTTTTTCAGGGCAATACAGAAAAATTTAAAGAAGCAAAAAATATTAAGACGAGTAATTGGGCCATCACCCCTGGGGCTGGGCCACCTCAAAACTTTTGGGGGATGGACTGATTACATCGCCCTTTGCATTTTTGCTTCATCAACTTTTCTGTACTTGTTTAAGAAGCCTATTGTAGCAAATTTTTAAATGATACCAATTTTGGCTAGGTTTTTTACCTAACAACCTGTCTATTTTTCCCAAATGAAGTCGAACTGCAAAAAAAGGGGATTTTTACAGACCGCAATCAATTTCCCAAAAATTAAAAGTGGAGGGGCTTTTAGAGGACCAACCTTCAACATCTGAGCTTTTTCCAGTCCACCCCCCCCTCCTGGGCCTAAAAGCCCACCTGTCACTTTTCCATATTTTTTCAACAGGAACAATCCCTTCTCCAGACTGGGGGGGACTGACCCCCCAAATTTTAAAGGGGGATGATTACATGTCTTCAAATTTCGTTTCATCAACTTTTCTATTTTGATTAAAAAGGCCTACGGGAGGCGAAACGTTTCTAAAAAGAAATTTAACTTTTATATGTGTCTTACCTAAAACATGGAACCAAGCTGGATAAAGAAAACGGTTGGAGAGGCAAAAACAACGAAAACCAGAAGACTACCGGGGAAATTTTCCAACTATTCTGGGTGCTACCGGGACGAATGAGGCATAATGCCAACAGCACCAAAGAAGCATTGGCAGACGTGAGGAAATCCCAAAACCCCCCAACGAAGACCATCGAAAACGTTTTGACGAATTTAAAGGGGAATGCTACCTCGAAGTGAGTCGACAAGAGCATAAACAGGACGACCCCAAAAGGGGAAAAACATTTTGGGGATACCCGATTGGGTAAAGGATAGGCATTCATTTGAAGGATGGGAGAGGAGGGAGAGTGTTTTTCCTGGGCTGGGATAAAGGGGTAGTTACCCATCGGGATACATCATGAGAAAGGAGCAACCCAATCTGTCTAGTGCTGAGGAAACATGGGCAGACGGAGGAGGACCTGATTAGCGGGAAGGTGCAAAGAGAAATTAGGGGGAAAGGGGGGGAAACTTTTTATATGGGGATTTTCCCAAGGAGAGGAGTTGGAATAAAGGGGTCCAGAGAAATTGTAAATCGGCGGGAAAAAACTGTGGAAAAATGCAAAAATTCATTGACAACTGGGCCCTTTTCATGGCAGAAAGGGAATGATTCCAGGGATGGGTTCACACTAGGTGGGGGGGGGGACACGGCCAAACCCAGTGGAGGGAGGTTAGGTTTTTAAAACCGGGAATAAGGGAGGTTTTTGGGAAAAAACGGGGAAGGCGGGGTAGAATATGAGTACTAAGAACTAGAAAGGGCAAAATGGGGGGATTTTGGGAAACCCAGTGGACAATTAAAAGGGACAGAATAGGTTTAGGGGAAAAACAGAAAGGAGCGGGAAGGGTAAAGAGGGGGGAGGGCCAAATATTTTTTTTCAAAATGAGTGCTGGGAAAAGATGGACGAGGAGACAGTTCGTGCAGGAACATAGATGATTTCCCATTCCGGGACGTTTTTTAAATTTAAAAAAGTCGGACATGCCTGCAGAATGTCACATTCGGGGTTTTAAACCAAGAGATAGAATATCAAGGGGGGGTTGGTTGTAGTCCAGATCGGTTGAACTGTTGTAAAAAACGGAAAGGGGAATAAACATACAGAGTCTGTTTGGAAGAATTTCAGAGGGGCTGAAAATTAATTTTGGGGGAAAAACTTCCCCCAAATTTAGATGGGGACCAGGGAGATATATGGAGGAAATTTTGGGGCCAAGGCATGATAAGTTTTTGAGATTTAATTTTATAATTGATTGAATTTTTTTGATAATTTAGAATCATACATTTTTAGAAGTATTCGGGATTGTTTTAAAGGAAGAATTTCAAGGGGAAAACCCTGTTTTTTTTGTTCGGGCAAAAACAATAACTTTTGTTAATAATTTAGAAGTTTCAGGGGAACGGGGGCGACCAAAATCAATTCATTTGAATTAAGGGAAAAGAAGTAGATAATCAAACAGTCCCAATTTTCCTTTTGCAGATTACGATGGGGTTTTTGAGAACACTTATCATCTGTTGACTAAAAAGAGAGCTTTAATATGAAGCTGAACACAATAAATGCGTCAAAGAACGTTTATCCTTTATAAGGGAAAATTTGAACAAATAGAAATGACCCAAAATGGATAATAAATGAAATATCTACTAGGCATAAGAAAGGAATTTTTAGGCGTATCAAAAGAGGCGGGGGCATCTTATGAATCATATATTGAAAAGAGGGACATTAAAAAGGGGATAAGAAAAACTAAAAAGGGGCTATGAAATTAAAGTTGCTAGGGGGTTCAAAACAACCCAAAAAATTTTTTCCCTCTATAGAACAAAAGGAGATAAGATAGGGGCCCCAAAAATAACTATGGGGATCTTACTGACAAAAAATGAAAATTTTCAATTTAAATAATTATTTTTCTGGTTTTTTAAAGGGAAAACTTTAAAATATTCCGGGAATTTAAATTTTTTAGTGGATCAGAAGAAGATAAATTATGTAACATCCGTCATATAAAAAGGTTTAAAACAGATAGAATCAGCAAAAAAAGTCACAAGGTCCTGATGAGGTTTTTCAGGGGTTTTAAGGAATGCAAAAAAGTTTGGGGAAACCAAAATAATATTTTTTAAATTTTTCTCTTCAAACAGGGGGAGGTTGATAAAGTTTTAAAAAAATTTTTAAAAAAGGGGAAAATCGTTACCTCAAATTACCCAATTGACCCCAATTTAAATTAATAGAGTCAATTATATAGATTATAAGAAATCTGATAAGAAGCTATTTGACCCCATGGATTCAAAGAGGCCGGTCTTTTCTAATAAAATTTTTTAACTTTTTTCAAAAGCTTTTTTAGGCGTTGACCCCAAAAAATTTTTAGTTACTTTAGATTTTAGTAAAAAATTTGATGAGTTCCCCACCAAAGACGTTTGGAAAAGGGAGCCCCGGCGTAAAGGGGTTTCGGGGCAACTGGTACGACAGGAAGCAGAGAGTGTCCATAAAAAATAGTGGGTCGTACGGGGGTTCCCAGGATGGGCCCCGGGCCCCTTTTTGTTTTAAAATTTTATCAAGATCTTGATGAAAGGTTATAGTGATATGAGCAAATTGCCGATGACAGAAGATAGGTAGGGTAATTGATTCAAAAATGATGTTAGGAATTTGGGGATTTGACAAAACCCTTTTCGAAAAAGGGGAAAGCAGTTCAATGTAGATAAATGCAATTTTAAATAGCCATAACCCGCACTTATAAGTTAAATAATTGAACTTAGCCATCAGATTTTGAAAAGGGCTTGGGGGGGGAGCAACCCTTTAAAAAAGACAGCAATGCCTAAGGTAAGAAAACAAAAAATTTGGGGTTTATATCAAAAGGAAGAAAAAACCCCGAGGTCATATTGGGTTTTTACATCAAAATAAGGCCTCACCTAGATTAGCACTCATTTTGTTATTACAGAATGGGCATAAATTGTTAGAAAACATTATGTAGGATGACTAAATTTATACATAAAATTTGAAATCTTCCTTAAAAAAGATTGAAGACTTGTTAATTTACTTGTTAGAGGAATAGGGGGGACCGATCGAAGTGATAAGGGAAAAGGGTAAAAAGGAATTTCAAGGTTTTTAATTTTCCCAAAAAAGAACCCTTAAAAGGGTTTAAAAATGTTTAGATTTAGAAAGGGCATAGGGTATTGGTTTGGGAAAAAGGGGGAGTTGATGAGTGGGAAAGTCACCCCGGGCATTGAGGATAGGGCTTTAGTTTCAAATTTAGGGTTTATAAGAAAGAGTGGAGGGGATTGAGAGGGCTTGCATCGGAGCTTGTTTCTGGGGGGCATTGGAAATTGAGTTGGTCAAAAGTTTTTTTTGTGGAAAATTGTGGGCCCTTTTGTATCCAACAGGCCCCGCAGGCCCCCTTTTTGTTCTTATTTTTGTCTTTGTTCGCTTTTTCATGTCTGGAGGATTTTCGTGTGAAGATTTGGACAACCCAAAAATGTATTATCGAGAGATGGGGGGGGAAAAAGAAGCATGGAGTCAAAGTCACAGATAGAACATTTAACGTCCGATTCCCCGACATTTTTTGCTATCAGAAATTAGAAAAATTGCAGGAACAAAATGGAAGTCTTCAAAGGAAACTGATGGAGTCCGTTGTGATGAATGTGACCCCCGGGGCCAACACCAAAATGTGAACAGATTTTTAGTGGGAAAACCTGACCCCAGACCGACAGGAAGAGAAAACGAAAATTGTTGGGTTTGGTCAAAAGGGGGCCGGGGGCGGACCCCAAACCCCTCTCCAGGTATCACTAAATTATGACATTTTATCTTTCACTTACCAGAAAGCTCTATAATAAAATAATATCTTTATATCTTCAAGTACATGTACAAGGTATACAGTCCTAGTTGACATCAATGACATACTACTATATAGAAAGTCACTTGTTATGCGGAGCATTTCGGGCAAATTAAGTCAGTTTTGTTCCAGGATGCGACCCACACCAGTCGACTAACACCCAGGTACCCATTTTACTTATGGGGAACATAGACAACCGGTGTAAGGAAACACGCCCAGTGTCTCTACCCTCGCCAGGAATCGAATCCGGACCCTCGTCGCGTGAAGCGAATACCTTAGCCACCAAGACCCCATTGGAAATAAGTCACTGACTTTTTTTTAGGTTATTCTAGGTTCTCCACACACATGCTGCTATGCATGATAATCTATGTAACTGTATTTGTGTATACCTGAATAAACTTACTTAGGCCACGGTGCCACTAAGTCAATACTATGTACAAGCAGTCAGTAAGGTAGAAAAATCTGAACGTATTAGTAATAGAAGCACTTGTTGAATAATAATAATAACAGTAGCAGCGAGGAGGTGGAGGAGGAGGAAGAGAAGGAGGAGGAGGAGGGAGGAGGAGGAGGAGGAGGAGGGAGGAAGAGAAGGAGGAGGAGGGAGGAAGAGAAGGAGGAGGAGGGAGGAAGAGAAGGAAGAGGAGGAGGAGGGAGGAAGAGGAGGAGGAGGGAGGAAGAGAAGGAGGAGGAGGGAGGAGGAGGGAGGAGGAGGAGGAGGAGGAGGAGGTGGAGGGAGGAGGGAGGAGGAGGTGGAGGGAGGAGGGAGGAGGAGGGAGGAGGAGGAGGGAGGAGGGAGGAGGAGGGAGGAGGAGGGAGGAGGAGGAGGAGGAGGGAGGAGGAGGGAGGAGGAGGAGGGAGGAGGAGGAGGAGGAGGAGGAGGAGGAGGAGGGAGGAGGAGGAGGGAGGAGGAGGAGGAGGAGGAGGAGGAGGGAGGAGGAGGAGGGAGGAGGAGGAGGAGGAGGAAGAGGAGGAGGAGGAGGAGGAGGAGGAGGGAGGTGGAGGGAGGGAGGGAGGAGGAGGATGGAGGATGAGGGAGGAGGAGGATGGAGGAGGATGGAGGATGAAGGAGGAGGAGGAGGAGGAGGATGCCGCCAATAAAAAGTAGGGGCGCCATTGGTACACTAAGAGAAAACACCATAAGTGTCCGGGGCCCAAGACTGTTCAACAGCCTCCCATCAAGCATTAGGGGAATTGCCAATAAACCCCTGGCTGCCTTCAAGAGAAAGCTGGACAGATACCTAAAGTCAGTGCCGGATCAGCCGGGCTGTGGCTCGTACGTCGGACTGCGTGCGGCCAGCAGTAACAGCCTAGTTGATCAGGCCCTGATCCATCGGGAGGCCTGGTCATGGACCGGGCCGCGGGGGCGTTGATCCCCGGAATAACCTCCAGGAGGAGGGAGGGAGGAGGATGGAGGAGGAGGAAGAGGAGAATGGAGGAGGATGAAGGAAGAGGAGAATGGAGGAGGATGAAGGAGGAGGAGGATGAAGGAGGAGGAGGATGGAGGAGGATGAAGGAGGAGGAGGATGGAGGAGGATGAAGGAGGAGGAGGATGGAGGAGGATGAAGGAGGAGGAGGAACTACATAAGAACATAAGAACATAAGAACGAAGGAACACTGCAGAAGGCCTACTGGCCCATGCGAGGCAGGTCCAAGTCTCCTACCGGCTTAAGCCAAAGCACCCAACCTAGTCAGGTCAGGTCACATTGACTTAAGGGAGGAACACGGCAACCGACCTGTTAGCACAAGCTATCAGGTCTAACTCACACCCACCCACATCTACTCATGTATTTATCCAACCTATTTTTAAAGCTACACAACGTTCTGGCCTCTATAACGGTACTTGGGAGTTTGTTCCACTCATCCACAACTCTATTACCAAACCAGTACTTTCCTATATCCTTCCTGAATCTGAATTTTTCCAACTTAAAACCATTGCTGCGAGTCCTGTCTAGGCTAGATATTTTCAGCACACTATTTACATCCCCTTTATTTATTCCTGTCTTCCATTTATACACCTCAATCATATCCCCCCTAATTCTACGTCTTTCTAGAGAGTGCAGTTTCAGGGCCCTTAGTCTATCCTCATAGGGAAGGTTTCTGATACATGGGATCATCTTTGTCATCCTCCTTTGTACATTTTCCAGAGAATTTATATCCATTCTGTAATACGGTGACCAAAACTGTGCAGCATAATCTAAATGAGGCCTAACCAAGGATGTATAGAGTTGAAGAACAACCTGAGGACTCCTATTATTTATGCTTCTTGATATGAAGCCAAGGATTCTATTAGCTTTATTGCGAACACTTATGCACTGTTGTCTTGGTTTCAGATTACTGCTAACCAGAACTCCTAAATCTTTTTCGCAATCCGTAATATTAAGATCTACATTATTTAGTTTATATGTGGCATGGTTATTGTCCTGTCCAACATTTAGAACTTTGCATTTGTCTATATTAAACTGCATCTGCCACTTCTCCGACCACTGCATCAGTCTATTCAAATCTTCCTGGAGTGCTCGAATGTCCTCGTCAGAATGAATTCGACGGCCTATTTTGGTGTCATCGGCAAACTTGCCGATGTCGCTCTTTATGCCCTCATCTATGTCGTTTATGTAGATTGTGAACAGCAGGGGGCCCAACACTGACCCCTGTGGAACACCGCTCGTGACGCTTCCCCACTCTGATTTCTCCCCATTTATGCAAACTCTCTGCTGCCTATTTGTCAACCATGCCTCTATCCAGGAAAAAATTTCTCCTCCTATTCCGTGTGCTTTAATTTTCCTCAATAGTCTCTGATGTGGGACCCTGTCAAAAGCCTTACTGAAGTCCATATACACAATATCATATTCATTACCATGATCTACCTCCTCAAATACCTTAGTGAAAAAAGTTAATAAATTCGTAAGGCAGGAACGCCCCTTTGTAAAACCATGCTGAGATTCTTTGATTAATTTATGCTTTTCAAGATGGCTACGAACTGCCTCGGCAATTATTGATTCCATAAATTTTCCCACTATGGAGGTTAGGCTTATTGGTCTATAGTTCGAAGCTAAGGACCTGTCACCTGTTTTGAAAATAGGTATCACATTTGCCATTTTCCACTTATCTGGCACCATGCCAGTTTGTAGTGATATGTTGAAAAGATTAGCCAAAGGTGTGCTAAGCTCCTCTTTACATTCCTTTAGAACCCTTGCATACAGTTCATCAGGGCCTGGGGATTTGTTAGGTTTTAATTTATCTATTTGCCTAAGGACCATGTCACTTGTGACCCTAATAGTGCACAGTTTATTATCGTCCTGTTCTACATAATTTATCATTACTGGAATATCGCTGGTATCCTCCTGTGTAAAAACTGAGAGGAAGTATGTGTTAAAAATTCTACACATTTCCTTATCACTGTCAGTGAGCTGACCCGAGGAACTTTTGAGTGGGCCTATCTTGTCCCTGATCTTACTTCTGTATACCTGAAAGAATCCTTTTGGGTTAGTCTTCGATTCTTTTGCAACTTTAACCTCATAATCTCTTTTTGCTTTTCTAATTCCCTTTTTTATTTCTCTCTTTAACTGAATATATCGATTTCTTAATTGCGCCTCTCCTCTTTTGATTTGCCTATATATGCCTCTCTTTTGACCAATCAGATATTTTAATCTATTGTTCATCCATTTAGGATCATTTTTGTTTGATCTGATTTCCCTATTTGGAACATAATTTGACTGAGCAGCTAGAACTATGCCCTGGAAAGCATCATATCGGCAACCATCACCACCTACCTGACCCTTAGTCAGGTCATTCCAGTTCAGCCCACCTAAGTAATTTTTCAGTCCTATGAAATCAGCCAAGCGAAAGTCAGGGACGGAGACTTGATTGCCATTATTAGGGGAATTCCATGATATATTAAAACTGAGTGATTTGTGATCACTCTCCCCAAGCTCATCATTAACCTCAAGATTATTAATTAGTGTTTCCCTACTGGCAAGAACCAAGTCAAGGAGGTTATTTCCCCTAGTTGGCTCTGTCACAAACTGTTTTAAAAAACAATCCTGGATCGTATCAAGAAAGTCACCCGACTCTAAATTTCCTGTCAAATTGCTCCAGTCAATCTGTCTATAGTTGAAATCTCCCATTAGCACAACATTTTCGTATGTAGATGCCTTACGAATTTCGTCCCATAGAAGTTTACTGCACTCCCTATCAAGATTTGGGGCCCTGTAAATCACACCCAAAATTAGTTTTTCTCGGCCCTCGAGAAGCTGTAACCAAACAGATTCAGTGGCTGACGCTTCTAATTTAATATCTTGTCTAACACAACAATTTAAATTGTCTCTGGCATACATCGCTACTCCACCACCTTTCCTGTTAACCCTGTCAGTGTGGAATAATTTATAGCCTTGTATGTGACATTCAGAGGGCATCTCTCTATCTTTCAGATTGAGCCAGGTCTCTGTTATAGCAATAATATCTATGTTTCCTGCACTTGCAATTAATCTTAGCTCATCTATCTTATTTCTAACACTCCTGCTATTAGTATAGTAAACCTTAAGGGAGCTAGTCCCTTGCTGCCCTCTGCTGTCCCCCTTTGTTTGCTGGCCTGTTCTATTGTCTTTATTTATAACTTCATGCTGAATGCCTTTTATACATTTACTGTTTCCAACCCTAGTGTTGCAACCTGCTTGTTTCCCACACACACCCATACCTCTATCTTCCATCAGTTTAAAATCATAGGCATTTCACCAATGGCCTTCTCAATCGAGTCTGCAAGTGCTACCACCCCTGCCCCAGAGAGATGTACCCCATCCCTTGCATACATATCATGTTTGCCATAAAAGTTGTTCCAGTTGTCAATGAATGGGATTGCAAGTTCCTTGCAGTATCTGTCTAGCCAGCAATTTACACCAATTGCCCTAGACAACCATTCATTTCCTACTCCCCTTCTAGGCAAGATGCTACATATGATTGGGATCCCTCCCTTAGACTTAATGAAATCTATAGCTGACCTGTACTTATCTAGCAGCTCTTCTCTCCTACCCTTCCCAATATCATTTCCACTAGATTGTCTACCAGAAAAGCCGATAACTAAATCTACTTCAACACATTTATTTCTCCAGCCCCACCATTAATTGAAATGATCATACACGGAGATTATCACTACCAGCGGTAAGACACATATGCAACAGTTAGGTATCTTTATTATGAAACGTTTCGCCTACACAGTAGGCTTCTTCAGTCAAGTACAGAAAAGTTGATAGAAGCAGAAGATACTTGAAGACGATGTAATCAGTGATGGACTGATTACATCGTCTTCAAGTATCTTCTGCTTCTATCAACTTTTCTGTACTTGACTGAAGAAGCCTACTGTGTAGGCGAAACGTTTCATAATAAAGATACCTAACTGTTGCATATGTGTCTTACCTAACAACCTGTCGGTATTTTATACCATTTTAATGTTCCATCACTACCAGCACCTGCTTGCCTCCACCTCCTACTACCACCACCTTCAAGAATACCCCCCCCCCCGCTTTCTGGAGTCACTATATACCGTGTGCTTATACATTGTATTGCTGGCACTGGCATGGCAAAGCACCTGGTGAGCGACGCGTTGGCGCAGTAAATATCTCATAGCTGCATATGTGTGTATTTGCAAGACAGCATGTCGAGGGCGTACCCAGAGAGCGGTAAACTGGAGGTAACACACTTGTGGTCTAGTAGTGGGACAAACAAGCAAGCCCCTAGGCTACAGTTAACGTTTTCTTTCTCGGTCATAGAGTGTACACCCGCACCTGCTCACTTCCCCTGCAATAATGCCACGCTCTTGTGCTCAGTGTTGATGTAGTGCGTGATGATGCAGCAGCTGGGCACAAAGATGAGCAGTAGCCCCCCCCCCCCACGGTCCACCTGAGACTCCAAGTACCGCTACTGAGCTATCGCACAGGCACAACCCAGCCACTGTTATGAATGGTGTAAGCCAGCATACCTGTCGAATTACTCACCTACCCAAGAGTCCAAATCATCCTCAGATCCTCCCTCCCACCCCTCACCCGTGCCCACACAACACCCATCCTACACTATACCTATCCAACACCTGCACCACAACCATCCTACTCCACATCACACGAATCTTGAACTCAACATTTCATCCTACATCCGTTCTACACCCAACACACCACTACTACGCCCACACTACATCCGTCCTACACCCAATGTCGCTACTTAGGGGTTTTTACTTGGCTGATACTAATAACTAACAACCTCGTCAGTCGAGCCCACCTTAAACTCCAGCCATCTTAAGGGGCACGTCAGTTCCCGTTTTCTAATATATTATTTTTCCCTATATCTACCTTGTCCATAATTACTATCGCATTTGCTTTGTCTGCTTTCGTAAGGCGAATTCTAGGATCTTTCCTTAATTCATGGTATAACTTAGGACAATTGTGTTGCAGAGGTCGGAGCGAAGCTCAGATGCTAGATCCTAGACTTAACCTTACGAAAGCAGACAGAGCAAATGCGATAGTAATTATGGACAAGGTAGATTATAGGGGAAAAATAAACATGATATTAGGAGACGGAAACTCAGGCGCCATCTTAAGTCTAGCTATTTGCGTGAATTTTCCCTTTCGGCAGGGCTGTTACCACTAAGCATACTGGACACTAGTTACATGCCAATCTGATGTCGTGGATGGCACTTAGTGCCTGGTCCATGCCCATGCAGAGATGTCCAGCACATTTAGTCACTGGCGAAGAGTACAGCTGGTTTCGTGAATTCTTGCCACACACGACTGACACACAATTGACTAACACCCAATAATTTGAAACAATATAACTTTTCTTATTCTAAGTCCCTACTTACCTTGACGGAGATTAAAGATTGCAATCTATACTGAACAAGGGAGTAAGACGGACACTGAAGAACAGCACTAGTGATGTAAGTGCAAGACATCCATCCATCCATCTAATGAGCAGTCGTCCGAATCTCATCGAAATCCTTACAAATAACACTTACACTACGAACGGGTAAGACAACAAGGTCACGTTCACTTCACTTGGTGAATTTCGGCTTAGATCCAGAGATCCACAAATCACTTAATGGTCTTAAATACTTCTGCACCGCCACCTATGACCAGGCATTGAGGCGCGATTAAGATCACAGGTAGGGCATTCTGAGTATACTACTAACTCCAACTACACAACAGAGCAGAACAGTAGTGTGAGGAACTCGGGAGTGTTAATGCCAGAGGATCTGACTTTTAAGATCACAGCAGTGTCACTATCACATCTGCGAGGAAAATTATAGGATAGATAATGAGAACCTTCAAAATAAGGGATGTCATGCTCTTAACAGCTCCATTCAAGGCAGGTGAAATTGCAGATCTAGAGAGTATACAGAAAATCTTCACTAAACATACAAGGTCGGTCAAGCACCTTAATTATTGGGAACGCCTGGAGTCACTTGACCTGTACTCACTAGAGTGCAATCGAGATGCATCATAATCTATACCTGGAAAATCCTAGAGGAGCTGGTCCCTAATTTGCACATAGAAATGACTACCTACGAAAGCAAAAGACTAGGCAGACGGTGCAACATACCCCCAGTGAAAAGTACGGGTGTCATGATTACATTAAGAGAAAACACAGTAAGTGTCCGGGCCCAAGACTGTTCAACAGCCTCCCACCAAGTATATGGGAATTACAAAGACCCCTGCCTGCCTTCAATTGGGACCTGGTTAGATACCTAAAGTCAGTACCCGATCAGCCAGGACTACGTGCAGCCAGCAGTATACTAGCCTGGTTGAAAAGGCCTTGATCCACCGGGACGGCTGGTCAAGGGCTGGGCCGCAGGGGCGTTGCCCATCCCCCCGAACACCCTCCAAGTAGAACCTAGTGGGTCAGGGTCTCATCTCTTGACGTCAAGTCGCTGACGACTAAGACATGTCAAAAAGAAACAATAATGGAATTTCACTGCTTCTCCAGAGGTGAGAGAGTTCTGTACACAACTCCCCCTTTTCTCCCTCCACCTGCTGGGAGTGCCAACGATCAGTGACCCTTGCGGTCACATACATCCCCCCAGGGAGGGAAACGGTAAGGACAGGTGCGATAAAATTCCACCACTCCATCCTATGCCCGACACCCCGCCATCCAACACAAAACACTGCCCACATCCTACACTCACCACTCCATCCTACATCCAACACCTCTCCATCCTATACCCAACATTACACACATCCTACACAAAACCACTCTGTCTAACAAGTTGTCAGACACTGCAACATCATGGAATCTTGGTTCAAAGGACATCTACAAGACCTTCACGGCCACTACAACTAACCCATCCCTTTGGGTAGGACCTACTTCCACTGGGGAATCCCGCCTACCAGTGACTATGCCCTCGTCTGCTGCACGTCCTTATCCACTGACGCCTATATAACCGCCAGTCTTCTTGCCTTTGCTCCAGACTCTCCTCCACTACGATGCTGTGAACACTAATTCCAAGGCTGAGGGGACTGATTACCTCATCTTTTGTATATAGTTCTACTGTCTTCCTATTATGTCCTAGACTCTGTATTGATAAAGCCACTGGATGGCGAAACGTCTACAATAAAGATATCCAGATATTGCACTTGTGTCTAAACTTTCACAGAGCAACTAGCGCACACACACACATACACACACACACACACACACACACTACCTGAACGGGGTTCAGTGGAACAGAGAACTGGCAGGGAAGCCAGTTAATGAGATGATGGAATATGTAGCAACAAAATGCAAGGAGGCTGAGGAGAGGTTTGTACCCAAGGGTAACAGGAGTAATGAAAAAGCCAGGATGAGCCCATGGTTTACCCAAAGGTGCAGGGAGGCAAAAACCAAGTGTGCTAGGGAATGGAAGAAATATAGAAGGCAAAGGACCCAGGAGAATAAGGAGAACAGTCGTAGAGCCAGAAACGAATATGCACAGATAAGAAGGGAGGCCCAAAGACAATATGAAAATGACATAGCAGCGAAAGCCAAATCTGACCTGAAACTGTTGTACAGCCACATCAGGAGGAAAACAACAGTCAAGGACCAGGTAATCAGGCTAAGGAAGGAAGGAGGAGAGACAACAGGAAATGACCGTGAAGTATGTGAAGAACTCAACAAGAGATTCAAAGAAGTGTTCACAGAGGAGACAGAAGGGACTCCAGAAAGACGGAGAGGTGGGGCACACCACCAAGTGCTGGACACAGTGCACACAACCGAGGAAGAAGTGAAGAGGCTTCTGAGTGAGCTAGATACCTCAAAGGCAATGGGGCCAGATAACATCTCCCCATGGGTATTGAGAGAGGGAGCAGAGGCACTATGTGTACCCCTAACAACAATATTCAATACATCTATCGAAACAGGGAGATTGCCTGAGGCATGGAAGACAGCAAATGTAGTCCCAATCTTTAAAAAAGGAGACAGACATGAAGCACTAAACTACAGACCAGTGTCACTGACATGTATAGTATGCAAAATCATGGAGAAGATTATCAGGAGAAGAGTGGTGGAACACCTAGAAAGGAATGATCTCATCAACAGCAGCCAGCATGGTTTCAGGGACGGGAAATCCTGTGTCACAAACCTACTGGAGTTCTATGACATGGTGACAGCAGTAAGACAAGAGAGAGAGGGGTGGGTGGATTGCATTTTCTTGGACTGCAAGAAGGCGTTTGACACAGTTCCACACAAGAGATTGGTGCAAAAACTGGAGGACCAAGCAGGGATAACAGGGAAGGCACTACAATGGATCAGGGAATACTTGTCAGGAAGACAGCAGCGAGTCATGGTACGTGGCGAGGTGTCAGAGTGGGCACCTGTGACCAGCGGGGTCCCGCAGGGGTCAGTCCTAGGACCAGTGCTGTTTCTGATATTTGTGAACGACATGACGGAAGGAATAGACTCTGAGGTGTCCCTGTTTGCAGATGACGTGAAGTTGATGAGAAGAATACACTCGATCGAAGACCAGGCAGAACTACAAAGGGATCTGGACAGGCTGCAGACCTGGTCCAGCAATTGGCTCCTGGAGTTCAATCCCACCAAGTGCAAAGTCATGAAGATTGGGGAAGGGCAAAGAAGGCCGCAGACGGAGTACAGTCTAGGGGGTCAGAGACTACAAACCTCACTCAAGGAAAAAGATCTTGGGGTGAGTATAACACCAGGCACATCTCCTGAAGCACACATCAACCAAATAACTGCTGCAGCATATGGGCGCCTAGCAAACCTCAGAACAGCATTCCGACATCTTAATAAGGAATCGTTCAGGACCCTGTACACCGTATACGTTAGGCCCATATTGGAGTATGCGGCACCAGTTTGGAACCCACACCTAGCCAAGCAGGTAAAGAAACTAGAGAAAGTGCAAAGGTTTGCAACAAGACTAGTCCCAGAGCTAAGAGGTATGTCCTACGAGGAGAGGTTAAGGGAAATCAACCTGACGACACTGGAGGACAGGAGAGATAGGGGGGACATGATAACGACATACAAAATACTGAGGGGAATTGACAAGGTGGACAAAGACAGGATGTTCCAGAGATTGGACACAGTAACAAGGGGACACAGTTGGAAGCTAAAGACACAGATGAATCACAGGGATGTTAGGAAGTATTTCTTCAGCCACAGAGTAGTCAGTAAGTGGAATAGTTTGGGAAGCGATGTAGTGGAGGCAGGATCCATACATAGCTTTAAGCAGAGGTATGATAAAGCTCACGGCTCGGGGAGAGTGACCTAGTAGCGATCAGTGAAGAGGCGGGGCCAGGAGCTCGGACTCGACCCCCGCAACCTCAACTAGGTGAGTACAACTAGGTGAGTACACACAGAACCACCCTCAGAATCCCACAACCTAACACGCTATCCCAACACAAACCACAATCCACACTTAGTCCCCACTCCTCACTATACAGTAGAATCCCACAGCACACTGCCAGGTCCCCCACCCCCACAGACCCCCCAGAACACAGTGTTGGTGAGAAACTGAAGGTATGGCACACCAACGCTGATGGAATAACAAGTGGGAGGAGTGGCACGAAAGATTCAAAGAGGTATCACCCAACATCATAGTTCTCATAGAAACCAGAATAACAGATGCCATCATTCCAATGGGATAACAGATCCTGAGGAAAGAGAGAGGGAACAAAGGAGGTGGAGGAGTGGCACTGATCAAAAACCAATGGGATTTTGATGAACTGGAGAGAGGAGACAGAGGAGAAACAAGAGACTACATAATAGGAACACGTCAGTCTGGGGGTCCCAAGGTGGTAATTGCAGTGATGTATAACCCTCCACAGAACAGGAGGAGGCCAAGACAAGAATATGAGAGTAACAGAGTGATGGTTGACACACTGGCTGAAATGGCCAGAAGGGCTCATGCGAGCAGGGCAAAGCTACTGATTGCGGGTGACTTCAATCACAAGAAAATTGACTGGGAAAACCTGGAGCCACATGGGGACCCAGAAATGGGGAAGGCTAAGATGGAGGAGGTACTGGAAAATCTCATGTACCAACACACAAGAGACACTACCTGAGACAGAAAGGAGAGGATGAACCAGCAAGACTGAACCTAGTATTCACCTTGAGTAGTGCAGATACTGAGGACATCACACATGAAAAACCCCATGGGGCCAGTGACTACGTGGTTCTGAGCTTCCAATACATAGTAGTTACCAGCGGAGAGGGAAGCAGAAAGGGCAGGATGAATAAAACCAAACCACAAGAAATGGGACTACACAGGCATGAAGAACTTCCTGCATAAGGTCCAGTGGGACAGAGAACTGGCAGGGAAGCCAGTAAATGAGATGATGGAATATGTGACAAAAATATGCAGGATAGCTGAGGAGAGGTTTGTATCCAAGGGAAACAGAAATAACGAGAAGGCCAGGATGAGCCCTTGGTTCATGCAAACGTGCAGTGAGGCTAAAATCAAGTGTGCTAGAGAATGGAAGAAGTACAGAAGGCAAAGGACCCAGGAGAATAAGGAAAGCAGTCATAGAGCCAGAAATGAATATGCACAGGTAAGAAGGGAGGCCCAACGACAATACAAAAATGACACAGCAACGAAAGCCAAATCTGACCCAAAGCTGTTGTACAGCCACATCAGGAGGAAAACAAAGACCAGGTACTCAGGCTGAGGAAGAAAGAAAGGAAGATCACAGGAAATGAAGAAGTATGTGAGGAGTTCAACACGAGATTCCAAGAAGTGTTCAGAGAGGAGACAGAAGGTACTCCAGAAAGACGGAGAGGCGGGGTACACCAAGTGTTGGACATAATACACACAACCGAGGAAGAAGTGAAGAGGCTGCTAAGCAGCTAGATACCTCAAAGACGATGGGCCCAGACATCTCTCCACAGGTCCTGAGAGAGGGAACAGAGGCACTATGTGTACCTCTAACAACAATTTTCAACACATCTATCAAAAACGGGGCGACTACCTGTGGTTTGGTAGACGGCAATTGTAGTCTTAATTTTTAAAAAAGGAGACAGACATGAAGCAATTATGCAAGTCATGAAGATTATCTGAAGAGTGGTGGAGCACCTAGAAAGGAATGAGCTCATCAACGACAACCTGCACGGTTTCAGGGATGGTAAATCCTGTGTCACAAACCCACTGGCGTTCTATGACAGGGTGACAGCAGTAAAACAAGAGAGGGGTGGGTAGACTGCATTTTCTTGGCCTGTAAGAAGGCCTGACAAAATTCCACACAAGAGATTATTGCAAAAGCTGGAGAACCAGGCAGGTATAACAGGGAAGGCACTGCAATCGATCAGGGAATACCGGTCAGGAAGACAGCAAATCATGGTAGGAGACGAGGTGTCAGAGTGTGTGCTTGTGACGAGTGGGGTTCCACAGGGGTCAGTCCTAGGACCAGAGCTGTTTCTCCTATATGTGAACGACATGAAGGAAGGAATAGACTCGGAAATGTCCCTGTAAATTTTAAATTTTAATTATTACCCTTAATAATTAAAACATCTAGAAAAGGCAATGAGTTATTTTCTTCAAATTCAACAGTAAAATTTATAGAATGGGCTAAGCTATTTAATGCTGATGGATGTGTCTATAAGATTCCTTGTAAAATTTGCGATAAAGTTTATTACGGTCAAACTGGTAAAAATCTCGAACTAAGATTAAAACAACATAAATATAGCAATAGAACTGGACAAGATTCCAATGTTCTATTTATTCATGTAAGAGATTTTAACCATCCAGTTGATTTTCAAAACGTTGAGAAAGTAGTATCAAACAAGTCCATGGTCGACAGGAATATAATTGAATCTTGTTTAATAAAAAGCAGTTTTGACAATAATATGAATATTTCCTTTGGTTTATATAAATTAGATCCATTTATAATTAATAGAATTTGAGAAGAATTTAATAATACATTGGACAAAAAATATTTTTTTTAAATTTCTTATTTCTTGGGTAGAATAGTTTGTTGGTGGGTGTGAAGGACCTGTCTAGCTCGGCCGGCGGGCCTGTTGTCTCGCATCAGGTGTTTCTTTGTTGTGGGATCTGATAGTGAGGTGTGGGCTACCAATTTATATACCTTCCTTTGATGCTTTACTTTCATTGTTCCTTGATAATGTGAGTAGTCACGAAAGCGTTTGGAACTTCTCTATGCTTTCACAGTGGTTGTTTTGCATATATACATACATACATATATATATATATATATATATATATATATATATATATATATATATATATATATATATATATATATATATATTATATAATATATATATATATATATATATACATTATATAAATACATATATATATATATATATATATATATATATATATATATATATATATATATATATATATATAATATAAATACATATATATATATACATATATATATATATATATATATATATATATATATATATATATATATATTATATAAATACATATATATATATATATATATATATATATATATATATATATTATATAAATACATATATATATACATATATATATATATATATATATATATATATATATATATATTATATAAATACATATATATATACATACATATATATATATATATATATATATATATATATATATATATATATATATATATATATATATATATCGAGCCGAATATATAAAATTGGTAAATTAGCAAGAACTCATTTAAAATTAAGTCCTTTCTAAAATTTTCTCTTATACGTTTAAAGATATAATTTTTCATTAATGTTAATGTAAAAATTTATAATTTTGCACTAAATGAATCTTAGAAAACTTACCTAACCTTATTATAACAAGAGTAATTTATTTTAGCCTAACCCAACTAAATATATTTTAGATTTGTTAATAATTTAATACTAAACAAACATAGTGAAATATATTTTTATCGTTAGGTTAAGAATTATTTTGGCGAAATTATTGCATACGCAAATTTTCGCTTGTCTTATATGGCAAGATGAGCGTTGCTATTTAAGCCAAGATCGCAAGTTCTGCCTATTCGGCACGACACACGCACACACACACACACACACACACACACACACACACACACACACACACACACACACACACACACACACACAATATATATATATACCTGGATACCTGGAGGTTATTCCGGGGAGCAACGCCCCCGCGGCCCGGTCCATGACCAGGCCTCCCGATGGATCAGGGCCTGATCAACTAGGTTGTTACTGCTGGCCACACGCAGTCCAACGTACGAGCCACAGCCCGGCTGATCTGGCACTGACTTTAGGTATCTGTCCAGCTCTCTCTTGAAGGCAGCCAGGGGTTTATTGGAAATTCCCCTAATGCTTGATGGGAGGCTGTTGAACAGTCTTGGGCCCCGGACACTTATGGTGTTTTCCCTTAGTGTACCAATGGCGCCCCTACTTTTTATTGGGGGCATTTTGCATCGCCTGCCCAGTCTTTTACTTTCGTAGGGAGTGATTTCTGTGTGCAGATTTGGGACCATTCCTTCCAGGATTTTCCAAGTGTAGATTATGATATATCTCTCCCTCCTGCGTTCCAACGAGTACAAGTCAAGTGCTTCCAAGCGTTCCCAGTAGTTAAGGTGCTTGACAGAACTTATACGTGCAGTAAAGGATCTCTGTACACTCTCTAGATCTGCGATTTCACCTGCTTTGAATAGAGATGTTAATGTACAGCATTATTCCAGCCTAGAGAGAACAAGATATATGAAAAGGATCATCATTGGCTTGGCATCTCTCGTTTGGAACGCTCTCATTATCCATCCTATCATTTTCTTTGCACGTGCGAGCGTGGCACTGTTGCGATCCTTGAAAGTGAGACCCTCAGACATTACTACTCCCAGGTCCCTTACATTATTTTTCCACTCTATTGTATGGCCAGAGTCTGTAGTATACTCTGTTCTAGTTATTATCTCCTCCAGTTTTCCATAACAGAGTAGTTGGAATTTGTCCTCATTGAATATCATATTGTTTACCGTTGCCCACTGGAAAACTTTGATTATATCTTCTTGGAGGTTAACCATGTCCTCAGCAGATGACAGCCTCATGCAGATTCTAGTATCATCCGCAAAGGATGATACGGTGCTGTGATGTATATCTCTGTCTATGTCTGATATGAGGATGAGGAATAAGATGGGGGCGAGTATTGTGCCTTTTGGAACAGAGCTCTTCACTATGACAGCCTCCGATTTAACTCTGTTGACCACTACTCTTTGTGTTCGATTTGTTAGGAAGTTGAAGATCCATCTCCCCACTTTCCCAGTTATTCCTTTAGCACGTATTTTATGGGCTATTACGCCATGATCGCATTTGTCAAATGCTTTTGCAAAGTCTGTGTATATTACATCTGCATTCTGATTTTCTTCCAGTGCATCCAAGGCCATATCATAGTGATCCAGTAGTTGTGAGAGGCAGGAGCGACCTGCCCTGAACCCATGTTGCCCTGGATTGTGCAGATTTTGGGAATCCAGGTGATTTGCAATCCTGCTTCTTAGCACTCTTTCAAAGATTTTTATGATGTGGGACGTCAGAGCTATTGGTCTATAGTTCTTAGCTAATGCTTTGCTGCCACCTTTATGGAGTGGGGCTATATCCGTTGTTTTAAGTGACTGTGGAATTTCACCCATGTCCAAGCTCCTCCTCCATAGTGTACTTAGGGCACGCAAGAGGGGTTTCTTGCAGTTCTTAATGAAAACAGAGTTCCACAAGTCTGGGCCCGGGGCTGAGTGCATGGGAATGTTGTCAATGGCTTTTTCGAAATCTATCGGAGTTAGGGTAATGTTGGAAATCTGGCATACATTTATGGAGTTTTGACGCTCATTCATGAAGAAATCATTTGGGTCGTCGATCCTCAGACTGATTAGTGGTTCACTAAACACAGAGTTGTACTGGGATTTCAATATTTCTCTCATTTCCTTGTTGTCATGTGTGTAAGTCCCATCCTGTCTGAGTAAGGGCCCAATACTAGATGTGGTATTTGCCTTGTTTTTGGCATATGAAAAGAAATATTTTGAATTTCTTTCAATTTCACTAACAGCTTTAAGTTCCTTCTGTCTCTCCTGGTTCCTGTAAGAGTCATTTAAGTTGAGTTCGATAGTTTCCAGTTCTCTGGTCAGCGCCTCCTTTCGTGTATCAGATATTCTAGCACTCCTGAGGAGCTCAGTGACTCTTTGTCGTCTTCTGTAGAGGGAGCGTCTCTCTCTCTCTCTCCAGTTTACTCCTGCTCTTCTTCTTTCTTAGGGGAATATGCCTAGAACATGCTTCAGCTGCCAGGAAGTTGATCCTTTCAAGGCACTGGTTTGGATCCATGTCATTTAAGATATCTTCCCAACATGTTTCGTTTAGGACATGGTTTACCTGGTCCCAGCTGATGTTCTTGTTGTTGAAGTTGTATTTTGTGAAGACACCTTCACAGGTACATGCATTCTGCTGATCAGGACCCCTATGCATGTACGTCTGGACTTCGATTAGGTTGTGATCGGAATTAGTTGTTTTTGATATTCTTATGTCTCTTATCAGGTCCTCATTATTTGTGAAGATAAGGTCAAGTGAGTTTTCTAGTCTTCTTGGCTCCACTATCTGCTGGCTTAAGGTGTGTTTTTCGCAGAGGCTTAGTAGCTCGTGTGTTTGTGACCTTTCATCTGTGCTACCTCCGGGGATTGTTTCAGCTATAACATTATTTGCTACATTCTTCCATTTTGTATGCCTTAGGTTGAAATCACCAAGCAGTAAGATGTTTGGGGATGGAGCTGGAAGGTTTTCCAGACAGTAATCAATTTTCAGTAGCTGTTCCTTGAACTGTTCGGAGGTTGCATCTGGTGGCTTATATACAACCACAATGACTAGGTTTTGGTTCTCAATCTTTATTGATAGAACTTCAACTACCTCATTTGTGGTGTTCAGCAACTCCGTGCAGATGAGGAACTGTTTGACATACAGGCCAAGCCCCCCTTGTTGCCTGTTCATTCTGTCACATCTAAAAAGGTTGTAACCACTTATCCATAT
>NC_091294.1:53167067-53217067 GCF_038502225.1 Cherax quadricarinatus | reverse complement strand
AAATCACTCCCTACAAAAGTACAAGACTGGGCAGGCGATGCAAAATGGCCCCCAATAAAAAGTAGGGGCGCCATTGGTACACTAAGGGAAAACACCATAAGTGTCCAGGGCCCAAGACTGTTCAACAGGCCCCCATCAAGCATTAGGGGAATTGCCAATAAACCCCTGGCTGCCTTCAAGAGAAAGCTGGACAGATACCTCAAGTCAGTGCTGGATCAGCCGGGCTGTGGCTCATACGTTGGACTACGTGCGGCCAGCAGTAACAGCCTAGTTGATCAGGCCCTGATCCATCGGGAGGCCTGGTCATGGACCGGGCCGCGGGGGCGTTGATCCCCGGAATAACCTCCAGGTAATATGGTACACTATTTAAAAGATACATTGCTGGTACATAGATGGCACATACAGTACAAGAAGTTTGCGGGATACATTTCAAGTGCATACTGCTACGTGTTTATCACAGATTACAATGCAAAAATCTCATTCAGCTCCTCAGAGTTGGGGAGTGCCGCCGTGCTGAGTCACTGGAACAGAAAACTAGCCACACTTAGTTCCCTAGTTACCCTGAAGGGTATTTTGCCTAGCATTTTAAGAAACTTAGATGCACTCTTTCCCCATGGGCCAAGTATTTCAGAGTCTATGGGAACAAACATATAACGATGGGCAAGTTCACCATATTTTGTAGACTTTTGGGAGTCCCCTGAATCTAGAAGCTGCCCCTCCTTCCTCCCTGGTTTATTGCAGATAGGTAGCAGCCAGAGCAGATGAACGTGTGTAGTCCCATACCACCTGCTTGCTGTCTGTCCAGGCTTGAAGGGCGATACCATCTGCGCGCTTTTGGTTACTATCTGATATGCATAGTTAGGGTGGCTCCCTGAATGCCGGGCCTCCAGCTGTTATGAGGCTCCTCTTGATGTTATTAACCTCTTCATGCCTTGCAATGTTGCCCTCAGATCTACAGAAGACAAGACCATGGTACCCGAATCGGTCTCTTAATTTACTGCAGCAAATACACACATGTTCGATGAGAATAGGGGTGGCAAGTCAAAGGGTAACAACAATGCGGATGGTCTGTGGATTGGGGCGTGTGCCAAAGGAGGAGTTGGGAACAGGCAAAAGGATGTCCCCTGAATGAGGAGCTCTCACTGCAAGGAGGTGGGCTGTATCCTTCCCCAAAACACCCTGAAGCACTGTTGAGGCTATATTCTCCACTACTGGGCCATCCCAGTGTGACTGTAGTTGCTGGGGGGTGCAGGTCTGGTTTCAGAGCCCCCTTAGAATATCCAAGAGTGTGACTCCGTCAACGAACTTTTGATCAGGGACTCTAACTTTGTCCCTAAGATGTTCACGGAGAAAGAAAGAATCGCTGCTACAAATCCACTGGATGCAGGTAGCGCAATCCGTGATGCCCTGCCGACACCAATGCCTCCTAATCTGACTGGAAGTGTAGCTTGGTCCCACTATCCATCTTCCAGAGTAAGGTTGAGTAATTTCGTAAAAATATGCCTCAGGATACTGTCGTAATCATGCAGTATAGGGTTATTATATGAGGGTGCATAAAACCTGTGGGTCTCCTCTGGCGCTTCCTTCCTACTACAGTTGTTACTGTTGTTAATAATGCTGCTGATGCTCCAGTTAATGTCCTTCACCCGTGGATATCATGTCAGTGAACTAGCAAAACCAATAATATCAGAGCCCATAGAAAGATAAAAGCTTAACAAATATCGAAGATTATTTTAAGGTAAAAATGTTTTTGAGGAGACTAGCGAGTCTAAGCGAGCTACGACTACATGCATGACACAGCATACTTACTGATGAGGAGGGCGTGACGGCAGCCCACCACCTGTGTGGCCTCAACTCACCTGAGGGAGAGATATAACATCTGATATTATCCACACCTTGCTCTTGTGGGGAAAGGCAAAGCAAACAAAGGAGGAGGATAATGCAAGCAGTGCTCAACATGCCGTGAGCTTCAACTTCAAGGTGATAACACACACACCTAATAAATACCTCACTCTCCTCTAACATTATACACAACATTATCACTCACCCGTGTGGGTGATTCATCGCATGAATAAGAGAAGCTGGAAGACATGCGCTACTGAGTTGTACTCTTCTATCTTTCCTTATGGTTACTCAAACATAAAATAACCTGAAAATTGAATATTAAAATTTATTTGACACAGTACTGTCCTTGTGTGTGCACGCAGAGTTGTTTTTGGGAGTGGACTTTGTTCGACTCGTCCACCTGCTCACGTAGCTTATTCTCCTTCTCTACCCATCACCTTGAAATTAATAAAATAATTTTCGGCACCAATGTATGTGGATGAACGTCTCTGGTTGCCTTACTTAATAGAGCACACAACAGAACGGAAAACTAAAACAAACATAAGAATTTAAGAACATAAGGAAGAAGGAATAATGCAGGCCTACTGCCCCATGCGAGGCAGGCACAAGTCACCTGGCTTAAACCAATGACCCGCCTAGTCAGGTCAGGTCACATCTACTTAAGGAAGGAGCACGTCATCAAATCTACTAGCACAAGCTAGTCAGGTCCAACTCACTCCCACCCACACCCACTCATAAGAATATAAGAAAGGAGAAACACTGCAGAAGGCCTGTTGGCCCATACATGTATTTATCCAACCAATTTTTAAAACTACACAACGTCTTAGCTTCTGTGACAGTACTTAGGAGTTTGTTCAACTCATCCACAACTCTATTACCAAACCAGTGCTTTCCTATATCCTTCCTGAATATGAATTTTTCCAACTTAAAACCACTGTTGCGAGTGCTGTCTTGGCTAGATAGTTTTAGCACGCTATTTACATTCCGGTTTTCCATTTATATACCTCAGTCATATCCCCCCTAATTCTACGTCTTCCTAGAAAGTGCAGATTCAGGACCTCAGTCTATTCTCATACGGAAGGTTTCTGATACATGGGATCAAGTTCGTCATTTTCCTTTGGACGTTTTCCAGAGCATTTATATCCATTCTGTAATACGGTGACCAGAACTGTGCAGCATAATCTAGATGAGGCCTAACCAAAAATATATAGAGTTGAAGAACAACCTGAGGACTTCTATTATTTATGATTCTTGATATGAAGCCAAGAATTCTGTTCGCTTTATTGCGAACACTAATGCACTGTTGTCTTGGTTTCAGATTACTGCTAACCAGAACTCCCAAATCCTTTTCGCAATCAGTAATATTAAGATTTACATTATTTAGTTTATATGTGGCATGGTTATTTTCTTGTCCAATGTTTAGAACTTTGTATTTGTCTATATTAAACTGCATCTGCTACTTCTCCGACCACTGCATCAGTCTATTCAAATCCTCCTGGAGTGCTCTGTCCTCATCAGAATGAATTACGCGACCTATTTTCGCATTATCAGCAAACTTGTTATGTCACTATTTATTCCCTCATCAATGTCTTTTATATAAATTGTGAACAACAAAGGGTCAAACACTGACCCCTGTGGAACACCGCTCGAGACGCTTCCACTTTCTGATTTCTCCCCATTTATGCAAACTCTCTGCTGCCTATTTGTCAACCACGCTTCTACCCAGTAAAAAATTTCTCTTCATATTCTGTGTGCCTTAATTTTCCTCAGTAGCCTCTGATGTGGAACTCTATCAAAAGCCTTACTGAAGTCCATATTCACTGCCATGATCTACCTCCTCAAATACCTTGGTGAAAAAAAGTTAGTAAATTCGTAATGCAGGAACGCCCCTTTGTAAAACCGTGTTGAGATTCATTAATCAATTTGTCTTTCAAACTCACCCACAGGGTTGACAGAAGAATATCGGGCAAGGGCAGAGAACACTGGCAATCCGAGTAGACAACGATCATTCGGGTTTTAAGATTTCTTTTGCGTTTCGGAACTTTTCAGTTTGGTACATCTCATTCGTTGACTTTTTTTCGGCTCTTCTTCCTGTTGTGTGTGTACTTAATGAGCTGTATGTATTGGGTTTGAGATTCAGCTCCTGGCTCTGACTTCTAGACATCTTTGATCTGGCATCGTATATACTCTTGATGCTGTGTATTGAGTTTACCTCATCCAAATCATTTCACTTCTGAACCACCTTGGGACTTAAGTAATACTTCTTTATATCCCTATAGTTCATCTCTCTTACTTCCACTTGTACCTAGGTCCTACATCTTGGCTCTCAAGCAATTTGTCTTTATCTGTACTATTAATTCCACCAAATTCGCTCCAAAAAATTAAAAAAGGTAAGTCTCATAAAATTTTCATACGTGAGGAAAATCTGAGTCTTCGAACTACTGAATGCTGACAATTTTAAGTGCCTTTTCTCCAATAGTAAATTACGATTGTCAACAATGATAAAGTAGGAAAATATGTAGTTATTATATTTTATGTTTTATATGAATTAAAATACATGAAGTGTGAGTTCCACACAGTGGCAGCTCTTATGTAAGAAGGTTGACAGGCGCAACATGCCTCACTGGGGGTCTGGATCCCCTAATGCAAAGATGTCATTAACGAAATTCGCGTTTTCGCGATACTGATTTTTGAAGCATTACTGACCTACCAACTTGATTTTTTAATATTCTGTTTATAAAGAATTGTTCTATAAAACTACATTTGCAGATTTTTGCTATTATAGCTTTTTAAGATTTTTTTTTAATATAATGCTGAGCTACTTCTGTTCCTCTATTTCTTGGATGTTTTACAACAAAAATCTCAACCTTATGAATTCATTAAAGTCGTCGTCAACAAAATGCTGGGATGCTCTAACTTATTCCTTTATTACCCTAAAAAATTCTAGTTTGTGTTTTTTAATACGCATTAAAAAATCATAGTTAGTCCCATTAGAAAATTTCAACCCCAATGAGGGGGCCCACCAGCCATAAAATTTTGTATGCTATAAGCATATTTCTCCATGCGTTTCTCTCTACCAAGGACATCAGGTTCAGCATGAGCTCCATGCTGATGGGCCGCATACATAATGGCTGGCATATGTCGCATATAAGGTACTGGATGACTCCTTAAGATCCAGAATGCTATACTGAGGTTTGCTAATCTTATATATGCCGCTGATGTTATACAGTTTGTGTATTTTTGGTAACATGTTTGGTGTTAGATTCACCGCAGCTCCATTTCACTATTAGCAGCTCTCATCCATGCTGCACTCTTCATGTGGTCTGTTATCACCTTCTCCAATTCGCATGGCCTTCCATTTGCTCGAATTGAATTCCAGCAGTAATTTATTTGGCCACATCTACACTATGTTGAGGTTTCCCTGAAGTTCACTATAAGAAGGCCGACCCTTTCGAAAAAGATATTTTCTTTTATAGATTTTATTATGGAGGTGACTATTTTCTTGTGCACCTATAACCATTGTGTGGACGGCAGTGAAAGTAGCATATGGATGCACAACAGGCTCAGGAGCGAGGCTTTAAATAGTTTATCACTGTTTTCTCCTGTTATTTTTCTCATAAAATTTACATCAATTGTGAACAGTGACACACACGACTCAATCCTCTCTGGAAGGTCGTTTACGTATAGTACGTTTAAAAGAAATGCGTTAGTTACTGTTATTTTCCACTTCCTGTTTAGATAGAATGATGGAGTGAGATGTAGAGGTTAAGTCTTTACATCTTCAACCTCTCCTTACCTAGCAGTAAAAAGCTACACAAGAGTTAGTAGGTTACTGTGGGTTGCCTCCCAGGGAAGAACCTTACAAAAAGGCTCCCAATGGAAATAAAGCCACACTGCTTGGGTTTCTTGGGTTATTCTCAGTTATTAACTCTCACAGCTTGTATATGTGAGCGTCAGAATGTATCCAACTAAGTCAGTGTTAAGGTGTATCCAGATGTCAGTGTTAAGGTGTGACCAGCTGTGTCAACGCCAAGGTGTCACCACAAGTGTCAGCGTCCAAGTGTGGTATCAAAGTGTGGCCAGCTGTATCAGCGTCAAGGTGTGGCCAGTTGTATCAGCCTATTATATCAACGTCAAGATATTGCCTAATGTATCAGCGTCAAAGTACCTTTGATATACCTTTGCGTGGCCACCTGTATCAACGTCAAGGTGTGACCAGCCGTGTTGGTATCAAAGTGTAGCCAGCTGTATCAGCGTCAAGGTGTGGCCAGTTTTATCAACGTCAAGGTGTTGCCTGCTGTATCAGCGTCAAAGTACCTTTGTCATACCTTTAAAGAGTTTCCAGAGTTTCACTACTCTCGAAGCCCGGCCATGCGCCAGGCTCGTCTGGTGCTTGCCTGGTCAACCAGGCAGCTGCTGCTGGAGGCCTCCTGCCCCACATATCCATCACAGCCTGGTTAATCTGTCACCTACCTGGAGAGTATTCCGGGAATCAACGCCCCCGCGGCCTGGTCCATGATCAGGCCTCCTGGTGGATCAGGGCCTGATCAACGAGGCTGTTACTGCTGATCCGGCTTTAGGTATCTTTCCAGCTCCCTCTTGAAGATAATCAGGGTCTCTTGGTAATTCCCCTTATGGCTGGTGGGAGGCTGTTCAACAGTCTTGGGCCCTGGACACTTACTGTGTTTTTTCTTAGTGTACTAATGGCGTCTCTACTTTTCACTGGGGTTACGTTGTATCGCCTGCCAAGACTTTTGTTTTCGAAGGAAGTGATTTCTGTGTGCAGATTAGGGACCAGTCCCTCCAGGATCTTCCAGGTGTAGATTATGATGTCTCTTGCCTGCGCTCCAGTGACTACAGGTCGAGTGCTTCCAAGCATTCCCAGTAGTTAAGGTGTTTGATGGAACTTATATGTGCAGTAAAGGTTCTCTGAACATTCTCTAGATTTGCAATTTCACCTGCCTTGAATGGAGCTGTTAATGAACAGCAGTATTCCAGCCTAGAAAGAACAAGTGATTAAAAAGGATCATCATTGCCTTTCCATCTCGTTTTGAACATTCTCATTATACATTCTATAATTTTCTTCGCAGATGTGACAGTGGCATTGTTGTGATCCTTTTAAGTGAGATCCTCAAACATTACCACTCCCAGGTCCTTCACATTACTTTTCCGCTATATTGTGTGATTACAGTTCGTACTATACTCAGTTCTATCTATTATTTCCTCCAGTTTTCCATAACGGATTAGTTGGAATTTGTCTTCATTAAACATCACATTGCCCTCCGTTGCCCATTGGAAACCTTGGTTCATATCTTCTTGGAGATTTGCCGTGTCCTCAATGAATGACACTCTCATGCAGAGCCTAGTAATGTCTGCAGAAGATTATACGGTGCTATGGTTTACATCACTGTCTATGCCTGATATGAAGATGAGAAACAGGGTAGGGGCAAGTACTGTGACTTGTGGAACAGAGCTCTTCAATCTGGCAGTTTCCGATTTAACTCTGCTTACCACTACTCTTTGTGTTCGATTGGTTAGGAAGTTGAAGATCCATCTGCCTACTTTGCCAGTTGTCCCTTTAGCACGCATTTTGAGTCCTATTACACCACGATTGCACTTGTCAAAGGCTTTTGCAAAATCTGTGAATGCTACATCTGCATTCTGTTTGTTTTCCAGTACATCTAAGGCCATATTATAGTGGTCCAATAGTTGCGAGAGACAGGAGCAACTTGCTCTGAACCCGTTGCCCTGGATCGTGCAATCGTTGAGAGTCCAGGTGGTTTGCAATCCTGCTTCTTAGAACTCTTTCAAAGATTTTTATGTGGAACGATAGCGCTATTGATCTACAGTTCTTAACTATTGCTTTGCTTCCACCTTTATGGAGTGAAGCTATATCCGTTGTTATTAGTGACTGGAATCTCACCTGTGTCTATGCTCCTCCATAGCATACTTAGGGACTGTGAGAGAGGTTTCTTGCAGTTCTTAAGGAACACAGAGTTCCACGAGTCTTTGCCTGGGCAGGTGAAGATATTTATCCAGTTTCTTCTTGAAGGCTTCTACACTTGTTCCATTCGTGTTTCTGATGTCTTCTGATAAGATGTTGAATAGTCTGTCCTCACCGCACCCTAGCTCCTCACTGGGTTTATTTTGCACTTCCTCCCATATCTCTCACTCCAGTATGTTGTGGCAGTGTGCAGATTTGGGACCAAGCCCTCGAGTACTTTTCAGGTGTATATTATCATGTCTCACTCTCCTCCGCTCCAATGGGTACACGTTCAAAACTTGAAGGCGTTCCCAGTAATTTAGATGCTTTACTGGCTCAATGTGAGCCGTAAACGTTCTCTATTTGTTCCGGCTCTGATATTTCTCCTCCTTTGAACTGGGCGGTCAGCACTGATCAATATTCTAAATGAGGGAGCACTAGCAATTTGAAGTGTCACCAGTAACATTATTTCCCTTGTTTTCCAAGTTCTCAATACCCACTCGTCATCCTGCTGGCTGTCGTGATTTTGTCTTATGGTCTTTAAAAGAAAGGTCAGCTGACATAATTATTCCCAAGACTTTTACGTGTTCCTTTCGTTCTATTTGGTGACTCTCTTAAGTTTTGTATACAGTGTTCCTCTTGAGTTCTTCATTCTTTCTATACCCAAGCTGCTGGAACTTATCACCACTGAGTCATGTTCTCCACTGCCAACTGGAAAACCTTGCTTATGTCTTCCTGTAATTTTTCAGTGTCCTCTACCGTTGTGACTTTCATGCTTATTTTAGTGTGATCTGCAAATGATGATACAAAAGTGCTACGAGTGTTTTTATCTATGGCTGCTATGAGGAAGAAACAGCAGCGGTGCCAGGACAGTGCCCTGGAACACTGAGCTTTATACCTTGCTTATGCAGGATCTTGCCCTGTTTACTACTACTTTGTGTTGTGTGTGTTAGGAACCCGAAAATCCCGTAATGACCATGGCCCTCATTTTGTGTGCTATCACTCCATGATCGTGTTTGTCAAACGTCTTTCCAAAATCTGTGTAAATCACATCTGCGCCTTGGTTGTCTCCCAACGCCTCCGTAATTCTGTCATAGAGGTTCAGCAGCTGTGACAGGCATGATCGTCCTGCTCTAAAACCATTCTGGTTCGGGTTATGCTGCTTCATGAAATTTGTAATCTGCAGTTTCATCACTCTTTCGAAGATTTTTATTATGCGAGAAGTTAGGGCTACTAGTCTGTAATTTTTAGCTAGCGCTCCACTACCTCCCTAAGTCTGCATTCTTTAAGGCCTTCGGCATTTCACCAAGATCTAAGCTCTTTCTCCAAAGAATACTGAGGGTTCGTGCTAGTGGTACTTTGCACTTCTTTATAAATAGGACATTCCATGAATCTGGTCCAGGTGCTGATTGAGTGGGCATGTTATCCATTTCTTTTTCGAAATCTATGGGATTTGTATTAATGTCAGCTGGTCTGTGCGGCCTTCTGCTGGAGTGAAAAATGTTTCTGTATTTTCTACCTTGGTGACATTTAGTGGGTTGTTGAACACCGACTCATACTGTTCTTTTAGGATTTCACTCTTTTATTGTTCCTCGTCAGTATACGAATCTCCTCTCTATTATATTAATAATGGTCCAATTCTACAGGCAGTTCTTAGCTAGGATTTTGCATAGGAATAGAATAGAAATTATGTTTCTTGCAAAATCCTGCATGGCCTTTTGTTCCCTTTGTACTTCTTCTGTTAGGTACAACATCCTAAGTTTTTGCTATAATTCAGTGATCTCTCGGGTAAGAATATATTTCCTCTGTTGCAGCATATTTGTGTTTTTAAGCAATTCAGTAACCCGTTTTCTTCTTCAATGAACATTTCCGACGTGTTGTGACGAACTCAAGTACAACATTCTCCGTATGACACCTACCTGGAAGGCATTCTGGGGATCAAACGCCCCAGCGGCCCGGCCCACGGCCAGGCCTTCTGGGGGATCAGGGCTTGATCAACGAGGCTGTTACTGTTGGCTGCATGTAGTCCAACGTAGGAACCACAGCCCAGCTGATCCGGCACTGACTTTAGATATCTGTCCAGCTCCCTCTTGAAGAGTTTGTTGTTAATGCCCCTTATGGCTGGTGGGAAGCTGTTGAACAGTCTTGGGCCCCGGACACTCACTGTTTTATCTCTTAGTGTACCAGTGGTGCCCTTTTCACTGGGGGAATGTTGCATCGCCTACCAAGTCATTTGCTTTTGTAGGGAGTGATTTGCGTGTGTGGATTAGGGACCAGTCCCTTCAGAATCTTCCAGGTGTAGATTCTCTCTCTCTCTCTCTCTCTCTCTCTCTCTCTCTCTCTCTCTCTCTCTCTCTCTCTCTCCTGCACGCCAGTGAGTACAAATCAAGTGCTTCCAGGCGTTCCCAGTAAAGTGTTTGATAGAACTTATACGTGCAGTAAAGGTTCTCTGTACATTCTCCAGATCTGCAATCTCACCTTCCTTAAATGGGGATGTTAATGTACAGAAGTAATCCAGCCTAGACAGAACAAGTGATTTAAAAAGGATATCATTGGCTCAGCATCTCTTGTCTTGAATGTTCTCATTATCCATCCTATCAGTTTCCTCGCAGATGTGATGGTGGCATTGTTGTGGTCCTTGACGGTGAGGTCTTCGGACATTACCGCACCCAGGTCCTTCATTATACTTTTCCGCTCTATTGTGTGATTCGAGTTTGTAGTATACTCAGTCCTCGCTACTATTTCCTCCACTTTTCCATAACGGAGTAGTTAGAATTTGTCTTCATTGAACATCATATTGTTATCCGTTGCCCATTGGAAACCTTGGTTTATATCTTCTTGGTGATTTGCCCTGTCCTCAATGGATGACACTCTCATGCAGATCCTAGTATCGTCTGCAAAGGATGATTCAGTGCTATGGTTTACAACTCTGTCTATGTCTAATATGAGAATGAGGAACAGGATAGTGGTGAGTACTGCGCTTTGTGGAACAGAGCTCTTCACTATCTGCATTCATCCACAAGACAACATATTCGGCCTATGTAGTGCAGTCAACACCAGAAGCTCACGTTACACGAGCAAGGTTAGTCTTAATTTCGCTTGCAAAGCTTATTAAAATCTGCAGTTTTCGGTAGACACAAGGTAATTAGGGCTGGCATATTCTAGACTGTAATGTGCAAGCCATCCACAAAACTCAAGCGAGTAGCGTACCACACCCCACTAAATTGTTATACGGAAAAATATATACGTTAGGTTCTTCATCTTAAGTATACTCGTCATTCTACAGTTCAGAGGTGGAACTACCACGATTCAAGCGAAGAAAACTTCTTGAATGAGGCTGCAAGAAGTCCGACTCATCACTGAAGCGAAGTATATTTCAGTTTATGTCGGAAAGTAGACTTGGCTGCTAAAAACTCCCATACAGACGAGGGTAAGATGGTGTTGCTGACGAGGGTAAGATGGAGGTGTTGCTGACGAGGGTAAGATGGAGGTGTTGCTGACGAGGGTAAGATGGAGGTGTTGCTGACGAGGGTAAGATGGAGGTGTTGCTGACGAGGGTAAGATGGAGGTGTTGCTGACGAGGGTAAGATGGAGGTGTTGATGACGAGGGTAAGATGGAGGTGTTGCTGACGAGGGTAAGATGGAGGTGTTGCTGGCGAGGGTAAGATGGAGGTGTTGCTGACGAGGGTAAGATGGAGGTGTTGCTGACGAGGGTAAGATGGAGGTGTTTCTGGCGAGGGTAAGATGGAGGTGTTTCTGGCGAGGGTAAGATGGAGGTGTTGCTGGCGAGGGTAAGATGAAGGTGTTGCTGGTGAAGGTAAGATGGAGGTGTTGCTGGCGAGGGTAAGATGGAGGTGTTGCTGGCGAGGGTAAGATGAAGGTGTTGCTGGTGAAGGTAAGATGAAGGTGTTGCTGGTGAAGGTAAGATGAAGGTGTTGCTGGTGAAGGTAAGATGAAGGTGTTGCTGGTGAAGGTAAGATGAAGGTGTTGCTGGTGAAGGTAAGATGAAGGTGTTGCTGGTGAAGGTAAGATGAAGGTGTTGCTGGTGAAGGTAAGATGAAGGTGTTGCTGGTGAAGGTAAGATGAAGGTGTTGCTGGTGAAGGTAAGATGAAGGTGTTGCTGGTGAAGGTAAGATGGAGGTGTTGCTGAAGAGGGTAAGATGAAGGTGTTGCTGGTGAAGGTAAGATGGAGGTGTTGCTGGTGAAGGTAAGATGAAGGTGTTGCTGGTGAAGGTAAGATGAAGGTGTTGCTGGTGAAGGTAAGATGAAGGTGTTGCTGGTGAAGGTAAGATGAAGGTGTTGCTGGTGAAGGTAAGATGAAGGTGTTGCTGGTGAAGGTAAGATGAAGGCGTTGCTGGTGAAGGTAAGATGAAGGTGTTGCTGGTGAAGGTAAGATAAAGGTGTTGCTGGTGAAGGTAAGATGAAGGTGTTGCTGGTGAAGGTAAGATGAAGGTGTTGCTGGTGAAGGTAAGATGAAGGTGTTGCTGGTGAAGGTAAGATGAAGGTGTTGCTGGTGAAGGTAAGATGAAGGTGTTGCTGGTGAAGGTAAGATGAAGGTGTTGCTGGTGAAGGTAAGATGAAGGTGTTGCTATCGAAGATGAGGGAGAAAAAAGGTGGAGGTAGGTAATAAGGGGAGGGGGTGCACGGGGAGGAGAGGAGGAAGGGGGTTGGGAGGGGAAGGGGGTCGAAAGGGAAGAGCAGGGGGGAACAGGGAAGGGGGATCAGAGGATGAGGAAGCAGGGTAGGAGGATCAGTGTTGGGGGAGCAGGAGAGGGGATGGGAGCTGGGAAGGGGGTACAGGGAGGGGAGCAGAACTGGGAGGAAAGCAGGGAAAGGGGATTTCTGGATAGGGGCAGGGAGGTGAGATGTGCGAGGCGCAGGGGATGGAAGCAGATGGGGGGATCAGGGGAAGGGAAGCTGTGTTAGGGGAGCTGGGGAGATGAGCTGGGGAGGGGAAAAAGAATGGAAGGCAATCAGGTTGTATCCAAGGCGAGAATAACTATGTCCCTGGATCAAGAACACCTCATCAGAAGCTTAAAAATTTTAAATGTTTAAAACCAAACTTAACAACTTTGAAAGAATAACTAGAGGATGACATGATAAAAATATGGAAGGTAACAAAGAAAATAATGAGCGGTAGTGGAAGTTGAGTACCAGCAACAAGAGGGTAAACACGGAAGGAAAAAAAAAACATGCCAGTCACATGATATGGATAAAAAAAAAACAGTAGAGAAATGGAGTGAAACAGATATGGAAATGATGGAAAGAGGCAAACTCTGTACACACTTAAAAATTAGGTTTGATGGGGATCAGCGGTCACGACAAGTAACGTTGATGGTAGAAGCGGAGCCAAGACAAAGACTCGAGCCTCAACACATACTAATTAGTGACTACATATAAGCACGTACACACCAACAGCGAGAACAAGAGTCCATGAATATTTGCAAATTGAGAAAAGGGTGATATTGAATGGATGCTGGAATATATTTCTTCATAAATATTGATAGAACAATGAAATGGGATAAGCGACGATGTAGTAAAAAACATCACTCACGACTCATGACTCTCTGACCGCGGGTTCAATCCCAGCCGGGGTATGGTTAGTAAAAAACATCACTCACGACTCATGACTCTCTGACCGCGGGTTCAATCCCAGCCGGGGTATGGTTAGTAAAAAACATCACTCACGACTCATGACTCTCTGACCGCGGGTTCAATCCCAGCCGAGGTATGGTTAGTAAAAAACATCACTCTCGACTCATGACTCTCTGACCGCGGGTTCAATCCCAGCCGAGGTATGGTTAGTAAAAAACATCACTCACGACTCATGACTCTCTGACCGCGGGTTCAATCCCAGCCGGGGTATGGTTAGTAAAAAACATCACTCGACAAACAAATATAATAAACAGATCACTAAGACGGGGCATCACAAGCATAACTTTGCTTGAGTAACTATAAATAGATCATCACAAATGGTAATCTCTCATACATACCTACACACACACACACACACACACACACACACACACACACACACACACACACACACACACAGTGAAGAGGCGGGGCCAGGAGCTCGGACTCGACCCCCGCAACCTCAACTAGGTGAGTAGTACAACTAGGTGAGTACACACACACACACACACACACACACACACAAGTGGAGACCAAGAATGTGTTATCTGAGAAGCCGTTATGATAGCACGACCTAGACCACGATAACCACAGTCTAATGTGTTGCACATGGACACACTCACAAGTACACCTAGGGACGGAAAGTTACAAAGAATGACAGGAAAATATACCAAAGTTGAACAGAGTTCTAAGAAGTCTTTGTCGAAGAATCGATTGTGATACCGAGACGTAGAGAAAAGCACATACAACACAGATCAGAAAACATTTTAATGACAAAGAATAAAACACAAGCAAGAGGACCAAACAAGTTATTATCTAAGAAACTGAAAGTAGTACACGTGTAACACTTTAGCAAGAATATACAAACTGTAAACATGATTTAAACATAAAAAATGGAAAATACAGAAAGTACTAATTATAGTAGACTTTTGCGAATTAGCTGATTATTGGCTATAAAGCTTAAGGAAAAATTTGAGCACGCTGAAAGTATGATATCGAACAGACAAACCAGCACCAGTTTGGAGATGGTAAGGTTGGGTACTTACTTTCTTGACAATATACAATAAAGCATTGGACACGATACCGAAAGAGGGAGGGAGGGCTAGTAGCAAAAGTACTCAAATGAATGTATATTAATTTTGTTAGGGGACAATGATAAACCCGTAGGGGTCATACAAAAGCTGGGGGAAAGGAGGCAATCGGGTTTGATCCAAGGAAGGGAACAGCAAATCCAGCATCAGGGATCCTCCCATGAGGGAACTGTACACAGGGATACTAAGTGAATTGGTTTCAGGAACATGAACAAAGATTAATTTAGGATATTACACACACCATGTATTAGGCTCATCTTAAAGAGTATGCGGCACCAGCATGAAACCCGCAGCTAATCTAAGATCCGAAACTGAGATGAATGGAATACGACTATAGACTTAAAGAACTCGCACTAACAATATTAAATTACAGGACAAGGGGGTACATGATCACAACTTATAAGCACTCAGAGAAATAAGAGTAGATAGGGACAGGTGGTTTGTGATGTGAGGAGGAGGAATTAAGGAATTCATTTGATTATAAAGATGAAGATGAATCACAGGGACGTTAGAAAGCACTTTTTCAGATTTAAGGTGGTTAAGTGGAACGCACTATATGAGGGGGTATTGCGTGAGCAGGGTGTGTGTAACCTCTGCTCTCCATAAGCACTACTACTCAAGTGTGTCTGCCAGCCGGAGCATGGGTGGTTGTCTAAGCACTTGCATACGGCCTGATTGCCAAAGGGCACTAAGACGACTGACCGTGTCAAAGGTAGACGGCTAACTAAATTTATAATCTTGGCTGTGGTAATTTCCTCAGCTAGCTAGACTAGTTTCAGCTGCAAACAGGTACACTCTACTAGGACCTCGCTTCTTTGGTGTTGATTATTGTTTGTCATTTTATACCAATGCTTGTTGTGAAGCCATGTTCATCGAACAGTGTATTTCATTGATTTGGTGCTGGGTTGAATGTACATCATAAGTTATAACTATCCCCGACTCTGCCAACCTTAAGTGATTTTTTGACATAGTTACTGGCTAATATTTAGACAGCACAAGCAAGTAGTGCAGGCTTGCAACAAAGAGTACAGGTGTTCGTGAAATGGGAGCTTGTCATTGTTGTGAGCATTGTGCCTTGTTAGACGAGTTTTTGCGTGGTTGTTGTGCAAGATGGAAGGCCTTTGAGAGACTTGGAAGGATGGAGACATCTCCGATGTAGCATACTTTGAGTTGTATACCATCACTAGGTGATATACTGTGCTTACAGCTGGCATAGATGACTACAAGATTGTGACTGGTCTGCGTGCGCCAAGTAAATACAAGTCTACTCGGCACAAGTAAAATTACTCCACTGATAGGATAGATAATGAGAACATTCAAGACAACAGATGCCAAGCCAATGATGATTCTTTTTTAAATCACTTGTGTGTAGATTAGGGACTAGTCCCTCCAGGATCTTCCAGGTGTACATTATGATGTATCTCTCTCGCCTGCTGTATATTAACATCTCCATTCAAGGCAGGTGAAATTGCAGATCTAGAGAATGTACAGAGAACCTTTACTGCACATATAAATTCCATTAAACACCTTAACTACTGGGAACGCCTGGAAGCACTCGACTTGCAATCACTGGAGCGCAGGAGATACATCATAATCTACACCTGGAAGATCCTGGAGGGACTAGTCCCTAATCTGCACACAGAAATCACTCCATACGAAACCAAAAGACCTGACAGGCGATGCAACGTACCCCAAGTGAAAAGTAGGGGAGCCATTATTACACTAAGAGAAAACACAATAAGTATCCGGGGTCCAAGACTGTTCAACAGCCTCCCACCAGCCATAAGGAGAATTACCAAGAGACCCCTGGTTTTCTTCAAGAGGGAGCTAGACAGATACCTAAAGTCAGTGCCGGATCACCCGGGCTGTGGTTCTTATGTTGGACTACGTGCGGCCAGCAGTAACAGCCTCGTTGATCAGGACCTGATCCACCAGAAGGCCTGGTCACGGACCGGGCCGCGGGGGCGTTGAGCCCCGGAATATCCTCCAGGTAGATACGTTAGGAATATCTTATGAGTATGCAGCGCCAGCTTGCAGCCCTTTACCTATGATAAGTTCCGCGAGTTTTTCTACTCATGGAGCCCGGTCATGGGCAAGGCTTGTCTGGTGCTTTGCCTGGTCAACCAGGCTGTTGCTGTTGGTGGCCTACAGTCCCACATATCCATCACAGCCTGGTCGGTCTGGCCCCTGGTAAAGATACTTCTCCAGTTTCCTCTTGAAGGCTTTTACACTTGATCCAGCAGTGTTTCTGATAACTTCTGGTAAAGTGTCGAATAATCTGGGACCACGAATGTTGACAAAGTGTTCCCTTATTGTGCTCACCGCACCCCTGCTTTCACGGGTTCATCATTCATTTTCTTCCATATCTCCTCCTTCAATATGTTATTATGGCAGTGTGCAGATTTGAGACAAGGCCCTCAAGCACCTTGCAGGTATATATGTCTCTCTCATCTGCTCCAGTGTGTACTGGCGTTCCTAGTAATTTAAATGCTTCATTGGCTCTATGTAAGCCGTAAACGATCTCTGTATTTGTTCCAGCTCTGATATTTATCCTGCTTTGAACGGGGCCGTCAGCACTGAACTATATTCTAAATGAGGGAGCACTAGCGATTTAAAAAGTATCACGACGAAGGCCAAGCTGCAGCTTCGTAACATTCTATAAATCTATCAAATTTTCCTTCCTAGTGATTAGGGGAGAAAGATGATGCATACCATCACTAAGGTAGCGGCATCCAAGCTAAGCTTCACCTGCATATTTCCCTTGTTTTGAAGGTTCTCATTATCCACCCCGTCATCCTCCTGGCTGTCGTGACCTGTGTTCTTTGAAAACTCAGCTGACATAATTATTCCCAAATCTTTCACGTGTTCCTCTTGGGTTTTGTATACAATGTCCCTTTCGCGTTCTTCATTCTTTCCATAACTAAGCAATTGGTTGGAACTTATCACCACTGAACGTCATGCTCTCCACTGCTCCTTCGAAAAATCCTTCATACATCTTTCTGTATTTTTTCAGTATCTTTTACCGAAGTGATTTTCATGCTTAGTTTAGTGTCATCCGCAAATGATTCAAAACTGTGACAGGTGTTTTTATCTATGTTATGAGGTTAAGAGACAGGAGAGGTGCCAGGACAGTGCACTGGGGACCTGAGCTTTTCACCTAGCTGGTTCTGGATTTTGCTATTTACTAATATTTTTCGTGTTTTGTGTGTTAGGAACCCGAAAATCCATCTGCCCACACCCAAGCCAAACCAAGAAAGCCATAAAAGCTTCTTAATTTAGCTACCAGACAGTTTTCTATACATATTACACTCCATACATACAACCGCTCACAAGGTAAATCTAACCCTCAAAAATATAAAGCATATCATATTAAAAAGCATAAAAGGAAACAGAAATACAACCCCACTAAGATAAAGCAACTCAAGTCAAAAAAAACAGATGATTAACACAAAAAAGCTCAAATGTCACCGAATTCCCTCCAGGTACATGTAGAGGATATCGGGGGTCAACGCCCCTGCGGCCCGGTTGTGACCAGGACTCATGATGGATTAGGGCCTGGTCAGGTACTGATAAATGCCTGTCCAGCGCCTTCTTGAAGACAGTCAGGGGTCTATTGGTAACCTCTCTTATGTATGCTGGCAGGCAGTTGAACAGTCTTGGGCCCCTGACACTTACTGTGTTCTCTCTTATCGTGCTAGTGGCGCCCCTGCTTTTCATTGGGGGAATGATGCATGATGAATGATTGTCGTGTGTAAATTTGGTACTAATCCCTTTATGATTTTCCAAGTATATATAATCATGTATCTCTCCCGCCTGCTTTCTAGGGAGTACAGGTTGAGGAACTTCAAGCGTTCCCAGTAGCAGGTGTTTTATAGCACTTATGTACCGTGAAGGTTCTCTTTACATCTTCTAGGTCAGCAATTTCACCTGCCTTGAAAGGAGCTGTTAGCGTGCAGCAATATTCCAGCCTAGATAGAACAAGCAACCTGAAGAGTGTCATCATGGGCTTGGCATCCCTAGTTTTGAAGGTTCTCATTACCCATCCTGTCATTTTTCTAGCAGACGCGATTTGAAAGTGAGATCCTCTGACATTATCACTCCCAGGTCTTTTACATTAGTTTTACGCTCTATTGTGTGGTTGGAATTTGTTTTATACTCCGATAGGCTTTTAATTTCCTCCCGTTTTCCATATTGGAGTAATTGAAATTTCCCATCATCGAACTTCATACTGTTTTATGCGGCCCATTTAAAGATTTGGTACACTAGTAATTAAAAAAAAAAACCCGCAAAACATGGAAAATGTTCAAAGTATTAAGGGAATCAGGTGTACTAAGCAAGTTAGTGGAGCCTGACACTGTATAGCTATAACCTCAAGGTCGACGGACTGCTCACTTCATCTTTACCACTCCACTGCTTCTGCTGTAAAATATTTAGTTACCTCTATATTTAATTGGGAAAATGACTCAAAAATAAAGATACCCAAGCGTTGCAAATATGCTTTACTCATCTAGTTGAGGTTGGATATGCAAACACTATATAGCTATAACCATGCAGTGGTGTACGAATAGTAACAGTAGCAGACTTACCTCCTTTACATAAGGCAGGTAGCAGAGCACTAGCTAAAAATTAACAGACCAGTTGTCCTAACTTCTCACATCATAAAAATCTTCGAAAGACTGATGAGACGACAGATTATAAATTTCGTGGACCTGCACAACCAGCATAACCCGAACCAGCATGGTTAGAGCAGTACGATCATGCCTGTCACAGCTGCTGAACCATTATGACAGAATTACGGAGGCTTGGAAGACGACGAAAACGCAGATGTGATCTAAACAGATTTTGCAAAGGCGTTTAAGAAATGCGATCATGAAGTGATAACACACAGAATGAGGGCCATGGGCATTATGGGGAAGGTAGGCATATGGATATTTGGTTTCCTAACACAAACAAAAAAAAAAAATAGTAAACAGAGCAAGATCTAGCATCAGCGAGGTCAAAAGATCAATTCCTCAAGGCACTGTCCTGGCACCTCTGCTGTTTCTCATCCTCATAGCAGACATGGATAAAAACACCCGTCACACTTTTGTATTATTATTTGCAGATACACATATAACCCGCATATGTATTTTTGCCCCCCCCCCCCTCTGTGTTCTTGCTCTCACCCTCTCTGGGCACCAGCTCCCTTGCAGTGCTCCTCTTAATAGTATTTGACTGACTCCTCCTCCTTACTACCTTCCCCACTACTACCTCCTGCCTATATATACTCCTCCTTCTCTCCTTTTCGTTAGTGTGACTTTGTAAATGGTCCAAGTCGGACCGAAACGTCGTCATAAACTCCTCTCTTCTACATGCGGGTTATTTGTGTATCATTCCAGTCAAGGTATTGTGCCTTTTTTTTTTTTGTTATTTGCAGGTACTAAAATATGCATGAAAGTCACTACGTTAGAGGACACTGAAATATTACAGCTAGACATAAACAGGGTTTTCCAGTTGACAGTGAAGAACATGACATTCAAAGGTGATAAGTTCCATCTGCTAAAGTATAGAAAGAATGAACTCAAAAGGAACACTATATACAAAACTCAAGAGGGTCACCAAATAGAACGAAAGAAACACGTAAAGACTTGGGGATAATTATGTCAGCTGACCTTTCTTAAAGCCCATAGCAAGACAGCCAGGAAGATGACGGGGTGGGTATTGAGAACTTTGAAAACAAGGGAAATAATGCCGATGGTGACACTGCAAATCGCCAGTGCTCCCTCATTTAGAATATTGCTCAGTGCTGATGGCCCCTTCAAAGCAAGAGAAATATCAGAGCTGGAACAAATACAGAGATCATTTACTGCTCACACTGAACATTAAAATGGTATAAAATACCGACAGGTTGTTAGGTAAGACACATATGCAACAGTTAGGTATCTTTATTATGAAACGTTTCGCCTACACAGTAGGCTTCTTCAGTCAAGTACAGAAAAGTTGATAGAAGCAGAAGATACTTGAAGACGATGTAATCAGTCCATCACCCTTAAAGTTTTGAGGTGGTCAGTCCCTCAGTCTGGAGAAGAGCATTGTTCCATAGTATGAAACAATATTGTTTCATACTATGGAACAATGCTCTTCTCCAGACTGAGGGACTGACCACCTCAAAACTTTAAGGGTGATGGACTGATTACATCGTCTTCAAGTATCTTCTGCTTCTATCAACTTTTCTGTACTTGACTGAAGAAGCCTACTGTGTAGGCGAAACGTTTCATAATAAAGATACCTAACTGTTGCATATGTGTCTTACCTAACAACTGCTCACACTGAACCAGTAAAGCACCTAAATTACTGGGAACGCCTTGAAATCTTGAATATGTGCTCATTAGAGCGGAGAGAGAGGTACATGATAATATATACCTGGAAAGTACTCGAGGGCTTGGTCCCAAATCTGCACACTGCCATAACAACATACTGGAGTGAGAGAGATGGGCGGAAGTGCAAAATAAATCCAGTGAGGAGCAGGGGTGCGGTGAGGACAATAAGGGAACACTGTATCAACATTCGGGGTCCCAGACTATTCAATATCTTACCAGTAGATGTCAGATCAACCAGGCTGTGATAGATATATAGGGGCAGCGGACCTCCAGCAGCAACAGCCTGGTTGACCAGGCGAGCACCAAACAAGCCTGGCCCATGGCCGAGCTCCAAGAACAGTGAAACTCTCGAAACTCTTCCAAGGTAAAGGTAAGGTGTGGTGAGGGCGGAAGAAGAAGAAGAAGAAGAAGAAGAAGAAGAAGAAGAAGAAGAAGAAGAAGAAGAAGAAGAAGAAGAAGAAGAAGAAGAAGAAGAAGAAGAAGACGACGACGAAGACGACGAAGACGACGAAGACGACGAAGACGACGAAGACGAAGAAGACGAAGAAGAAGAGGAGGAGGAGGAGGAGGAGGAGGAGGAGGAGCGGCGGCGGCGGCGGCAAATAAGAGCAGTTTAACCACACAAGTCACTCCACACTCGTTGCCATAAAAATGTATACAACACACAAAGGATAAAATTAACAAACAATAAAAGAAAGAAACATACCTAAAGGATACATGAAGGATGCTTCGGTTAGTCAACATCCCCACGGCCTGGTCACAGACCACGACTCCAGGTGGGTCAAGGCCTGACCAACCAAGTTGTTGCGTTTAGCCACGTAGAATCCAACATATGAAGCACAGCCGACTATTCAGGAACTAGCCGGTCATACCAAGTTCAAGTGACCAGCATCATTTAAAACTCCATTATATTATGGTTAAAATATTCTCCTAAAAATTCAGATTCCAAGGTCCCTCAAGCACCTCGGTAATTATAGAAACCCCTAGGAAAACTGTTACAATGTTCCACAGTCAGCATCACGTCACAAGCCACACACAAAGGCAGGGGAAGGCTGGATCAGATGGGTAATGGGTGAGATGCAAGTGCCCAATCCTCAGCTGATTACTAATACCACAACAGATGACTCAAAATTAAAGTTACCCACTGAAAAAAAAATGAAACAATACACAAATAACCCGCACATAAAAGAGAGAAGCTTACGACGACGTTTCGGTCCGACTTGGACCATTTACAAAGTCACACTAACCAGAAGTGGAGCAGGACGACTATATATAGGCAGGAAGAGGTGGTGGTAGTAGTAGTAGTAGTACAAGAATGGTATATCGTAGATGTTTCACCATCCAGCCAGCCACTGGATGGTGAAACGTCCACAACAAAGACACCAAGACCCCACACATGTGTCTTAATTTCATCAGTAGTAGTAGTAGTAGTAGTAGTAGTAGTAGCGGTGGTGGTGGTGGTAGTGGTAGAAGTGGGGAATAAGGAGGATGAGCCAGTCAAATACAAAGGAAGGGGAGCACTGCAAGAGAGCTAGGTGCCCACAAAGGGAGAGCAAGCGCACAGAGGTGCGTGAAAGGGAGGTGGTGAAATAAATGAAGAAGGAACAGAAACACGAGACAGAAGAGAGAAAGACAACCCAGAGGAGAAAAAGGAAAGAGGAAAGGGGAAGAGGGAGAAGAAGAAAAAGAAAAAATGAGGAGTTAGGTTAAGTCACGGGTGTTCTGAAGTTTGGAGCATTTTACAATGTAGTGGGAGAGGAAGGCATCTACAGAGACGAAGCCAGGGCTAAGATTCATACAAGGAAAGTTGTGTATTAAGAGAGGATTCAACTAGATGGCGACTGTTCAAGTTGGAAGTAGGGAAGACAGTTTTAGCAGAAGACCAGTCAATAGAAACAAAACTGTCAGCTTGCCCAAAGGGCTAACCCAGACCCATACCCAGCTGTAGCGCTACTCCGGACACAGCCCACAGAGCTGGTGCTGACCCAGACTCAGCCCACAGCAATAGTGCTAGTCCAGACTGCTAGGGCCTCTACCACAGCCACCAGTAAAACCTTAAATATACAACTACCATTGCACAAGACCACAACCAACATTACAGATGTCGTGGAGGAGTCTTCAAGGAAAGTGCTAGTTCCCTGGCAGCAGGAGGGTATAACTCTGACTTGACTACTGAGGATTGTTGTGCAGTCCTAGAACCTGCACAAACTGAGAACACACCTACCACAAATTCTACCCAAACAAAAGAAAATTGGTGTAAATTATATGCCTGGGGCATCTGTAAGCATGGAATATCAAGAAAAACAAATGGGACATGCAATTTTCAGCATTCCAAAAAATGTCGTTACCTCCTGTCTAAAGGAGTGTCATTCTACCTCTTGCAATTTTTTTCACCCAGAAATGTGCCACTCTTCAGTCCTCCAAAAGCAGTGCTACAACACCAACTGCCCTGCATACCATATAAAAGGGACCAGGAAGTAGAGACTCCATAAAACAATATACAGGGTCTTAAGCCATCCACAAGCAACAAAATACCTTTCATCAGTGGACTTCTAGAGTCATATACGATGTTTGTAGCCTTCACAGAGACCCACACAAAACTTCACCTTGACAACGAAATATATATTAGATGCTACAGAAAAAAACAGGCAACAATGGGGAGGGGGGTTGGCCTGTATGTCAAAGAGTCGCTCATCTGCATGGAGATGCTGAACACCACAAATGATGTAGTTGAAGTTCTATCAATAAAGATCGAGAACCAAAACCAGATGCAACCTCTCAACAGTTCAAGGAACAGCTACTGAAAATTGATTACTGTCTGGAAATCCTTCCAGCCCAATCCCTAAATATCTTACTGCTTCATGATTTCAATCTAAGACATACAAAATGGAAGAATGTAGCAAATAATTTAACAGTCCCTGGAGGCAGTGGAGATAAAAGGTCACACACATGAGCTACTAAATCTCTGCAATAAACACACCCTAAGTCAGCATATAGTGGAGCCAACAAGACTGGAAAACACACTTGACCTTATCTTCACTAATAATGAGGACCTGGTAAGAGACATAATATCAAAAACAAATAATTCCGACCACAAACTATTCGAAGTTCAAACTTACATGCACAAGGGTCCTGAACAGCAAAATGCCCGTAGCTGTGAAGGTGTTTTCACCAAATACAATTTCAACAATAAGACCATCACCTGTGACCAGGTGAACCATGTGTTAAATGAAACATGGTGGGAAGATATCTTATATAACATGGATCCAAACCAGTGCCTTGAAAGGATAAACTTCCTGGCAGCTGAAGTATGTTCAAGGCATATTCCTCTAAGAAAGAAGAAAAGAAGTAAATTGGAGAGAGAGAAAGACGCTCCCTCTTCAGAAGAAAGCGAATCACTGAGCTCCTCAAAAACGGAAGATTATCAGATACACGGAAGGAATCGCTGACCAGGTAAGTGGAAAGTATCGAACTTAGGTTAAATGATTCATACAGCGATTAGTGAAAATGAAAAATTCGAAATATTTCTTTTCATATGCAAAAAAAGGCAAAAACCACATTTAGTAATGTACCCCTACTCAGACAAGATGGGACTTTCACAGTTGACAAAGAAATAAGCGAGATACTGAAATCACAATACGACTTCGTGTTTAGCGAGCCACTAATCAGTCTAAAGACCGACAATTCAAAAGATTTTTTTCATGAGCCTCAAGACTCCATCAATATACACCAAATTTCTGACATTACCCTAACTCCGTCAGACTTTGAGAAAGCCAGTGGCAACATGCCCATGCACTCAGCCCCATCGTGGAACTCTGTGTTCATTAAGAACTGTAAGAAACCCCTTTCACGTGGCCTAAGTATACTATGGAGAAGGAGCCTAGACATGGGTGAAATTCCAGTCACTAAAAAACAACGGATACAGTTCCACTTCACAAAGGTGGTAGCAAAGCATTAGCTCTAACATTCCACATCATAAAAATCTATGAGTGCTGAAAAATTGCACAATCCTGGGCAACATGGGTTCAGCTCTTTCAACTACTGGGACATTATGATATAGTCTTGGGTGCACTGGAAGAAAAACAGAATGCAGATGTAATACACAGACTTTGCAAAAGGTTTTGGCAAGTGCGATCATGGTGTAATAGCTCACAAAATGTGTGCTAAAGGGATAACTAGCAAAGTGGGGAGATGAATCCTCAACTTTCTAACCAATCGAACACAAAGAGGAGTGGTAAACAGAGTTAAATTGCAAGCTGCCATAGTGAAAAGCTCTGTTCCACAAGGTACAGTACTCGCCCCCATCCTGTTCCTCATCCTCATAACAGACATAGAGATGTAATACATAGCACCGTGTCGTTCTTTGAAGACGATACCAGGAACTGCAGGAGTGTGTCATCCACTGAGGACACAGTAAACCTCTAAGAAGATATAAACCAAGTTTTCCAATGGGCAATGGAAAACAATATGATGTTCAATGAAGACAAATTCCAACTACTCCGCTATGAAAAACTGAAGGAGATAATAATCAGAACTGAGTATGCTACAAACTCTAATCATAAAAATTGAGCGAAAAAATAATGTGAGGAACCTGGGATTGGTAATATCTGAGGATCTCACTTTCAAGGATCACAACAGTGCCATGATCACAACTGCGAAGAAAATAATAGGATGGATAATGAGAACGTTCAAGACAGGAGATGCTAAGCCAATGATGATTCTTTTTAAATCACTTGGTCTCTCTAGGCTGGAATATTGCTGTACATTAATAACATCTAAGTTCAAAGCAGGTGAACTTGCAGATCTAGAGAGTGTACAGAGAACCTTTACTACACATACAAGTTCCGTTAAACACCTCACCTACTGGCAATGCTTGGATGCACTTGACTTGTACTCGTTATAACGCAGATGAGAGATATACATCATAATCTACACTTGGAAAATCCTAGAAGGAATGATCCCTAATCTGCATACAGAAATCACTTCCATTTTGCAAAAGACTGGGCTGGCGGTACAAAATATCCTCAATGAAAAGTAAGGGCGCCATTGATACACTAAGAGAAAACATAGTAAGTGTCCAGAGCCCAAGACTGTTCAACAGCCACCCACCAGGCACAAGGAGAATTGGCTGCCTTCATGAGGGAGCTGGACAGATACTTAAAGTCGGTGTCGAATTAGCCGAGTTGTGGTTCGTATATTGGATTACGTGCGGCCAGCATTAATAGCTTGGTTGGTCAGACCCTGATCCACCGGGAGGCTTGGTCATGGACAGGGCCTCGAGGGCGTTGATCCCCGGAATACCCTCGAGGTAGACTCCAGGTAGGTAGAGAGATTCGTCTCAAAGTGACGATTCCCGTTGAAGGAGATCCAGACACCCACGTCCTGCCACACCTGTATATCTTGTTACCAGTTTGTAAGGTCCGCCACTTCCCATCAAGTTACTTTAAGGTAAAAGTCAACCACAGAACTCCACATTCTTGTGCCTGTGCATGGAAACAAGTTAACCACTCCCGTACTTTTTTTAACTACTGGGTGGACAGAAGTATACGAGGAGTTGTCAAAAACTTCCTGGACTCGATTTTTCGCAAGCTTCCTGGAGGAAATATGGCAGCAGTGCATACCTTTGCTTTTGATACATCTTTTCATTGGATTTATTTTGCACTTCCTCCCATCTCTTTCATCCAGTATGTTGCTATGGCAGCGTGCAGATTTGGGACAAGGCCCTGAAGTGCTTTCCAGTTATATTTTATCATGTATCTCTGTCTTCCTCTTCAGTAAGTACATATGTAAGACTTTAAGGCGATCCCAGTAATTTAAATGCTTTTTTGGCTCTATGCGGCAGTATTAGATCTCTCTGTTTCAACTCTCATATTTCTCCTGTTCTGAACAGGCCCATTAACACTGAGCAATATTTCAACTGAGAGAGAACAAGTGTCATCAGTGGCAATATTTCCCTTATTTTGAAAGGTCTTATGATCCACTTCAACATCCTCCTGGCTGTCTTGACCTTAGTCTTATTGTGTTCCTTGAAAGAGAAGTTAGCTGATATAATTATCCCCTAGTCCTGCACATGTTCCTTTCGTTCTATTTGACGACCCTCTTGAGTTTTGTATACAAACAAAATGGAGATGTAGTATAACAGGTTTTGCAAAAGCCTTTGACAAGTGAGATCATGGTGTGATAGCATACATAATGCGTGCCTAAAAAGATAACTGGCAACGTGGGCAGATGGATCTTCAACTTTCTAACCAATCGAACACAAAGATTAGTGGTAAACAAAGTCAGAGGCTGTAACAGTAAAAAAAAAAATTGTTCCTCATCGTCATATCAGACAAACAGAGATGTAAGCCACAGCAGCGTGTCACTGAGGACACGGTAAATCACCAAGAAGATATAAACTAAGTTTTCTAATGGGCAAATGAGACCAGTATGTTCAATGTGTACAAATTTCATATACTCCGTTATTGAAAACTGGAGGAAATAACAGTTAGAACTGAGTATACTACAATCTCTAATTACACAACAGAGCGGAAAAGTAGTGAAGGACTTGGGAGTGTTAATGTCAGAGGATCTCACCTTCAAGGTTCAGTGTCATTATCACATCTGCTAGGAAAATGCTAGAATGGATAATAAGAACTTTCAAAACAAGGGATGCCAAACCAATGATAATCATTTTTAAATCACTTGTTCTCTTTATGCTGGAATACTACTGTACACTGACATCTCCATTCAAGGCAGGTGAAATCGCAGATCTAGAGAATGTACAGAGAACCTTTACTGCACATACAAGTTCTCTCAAATACCTTAATTAATGGCAACATTTGGAGTCACTTGACCTGTACTCACTGGAGCGCAGGCAAGGAAGATATAATCTACACTTGGAAAATCCTAGAGGGACTGGTCCTAAATCTGCACAGAGAAATCACTCCCTACGAAAGGATAAGACTGAGCAGATGGTGCAATATACCCGCAATGAAAAGTAGAGGTGCCATCAGTACACTAAGAGAAAATACAATAAGTGTACGGGACCCAAGACTGTTCAACAGCCTCCCACCATTGATAAGGGGAATTACTAACAGACCCCTGGCTTCCTTCAAGAGGGTGCTGGACAAATACCTAAAGTCAGTACCCGGCCAGCCGGGCTGTGGTTCGTATGTTCTATGTGCGGCCGGCAGTAACAGCCTAGTTGATCAGGCCCTAATGGAATGGAAGGCCTGGTCTAAAGCTGGCCTGCGGGGGCATTGACCCCCAGAATACCCCCCAGGTAGACAGCATTCCTTTAGAATTCTTCATTCTTTTCATACATAAGCAATGAACGTCATGTTATTCTCCACTACCCACTGTGAAACCTTGTTTATATCTTTCCTGCAATTTTTCAGTGTCTTCTACCCAAGTGACTTTCATGTTTATTTTAGTGTCATCTGCAAATGATACAAAACTGTGACAGATGTTTTTATTTATGTCTGCTATGAGGATAAGAAATGGTCAGAAAAAGCTGTGTAATACACTCCTTTGTGAAGAGCAAGATGAAATTTTAAAGCGTTTTCTTGAGTCAATACAGGACGAACATCAGCTGAGGATGATGAATGCTCTAGTCGTCCATCAACGTCAAAAACAGACGCCAACATTGAAAGAGGAGGAAGGCTACCCATGATCAAGACTATCCCTGAAGATGATCGTCAGAGTGTCCAGGACATTGCAAATGCTGTGGGAATTTCTTATGGGTCGTGCCAAAGGTATTTGACTGAAAATATGAAGATGAGGTGAGTGGCAGCTAAATTTGTGCCCTGCTAGCTAACTCAAGATCAGAAAGTTCATCGCTTTCTGGCCCAAAACAACATGACGGCAATCCCCCACCCTCCCTACTCCCAAGATCTAAGTCCCTGTGATTTATTTCTCTTCCCTAAAATAAAAAGATATTAAAGGGGTGGCATTTTAACACTGGGGAAGAGATTCAAGCAGAATCAGAGACCCAATAACAAAGAGGAGTTTCAGAAATGTTTTCAGAATTGGCAGAGGATAAAAATGTAGCCTCAGAAGAATACTTCGAGGGAGGTAAAATGCTCATTTCCCCAAGGCACTGTCCTGGCACCTCTGCTGTTTTTCATCCTCACAGTCTAGAAAGAAAACACCCATCACAGTTTTGTGTCATTTGCAGATGACACTAAAATAAGCATGAAAGTCATCTACGGTAGAAGACACTGAAAAATTACAAGAAGATATAAAAGTGTTTTCCAATGGGAAGTGGGGAACATGTTCAACAGTGATAAGTTCCAGCTGCTTAAGTATGGAAAGAATGAAAGAGCTCAAAAGGAACACTGTATGCAAAACTCAAGAGGACCACCAAACACAATGAAAGGAACACGTATGTCAGTTGACCTTTCTTTCCAAGAACATAACACCACAAATTTCGCGACAGCCAGGAGGATGACGGGGTGAGTATTGAGAGCTTTCAAAACAAGGGAAATAATGCCAAAGGTGATACTCCTCAAATCGCTAGTGCTCCCTCATTTGGAATATTGCTCAGTGTTGATGGCCCCGTTCAAGGCAGGAGAAATATCATAGATCGTTTATGGCCCAAATTGAGCCAGTAAAGCATTTAAATTACTGGGAACGCCTTAAAGTCCTGAACATGTACTCACTGGAGCGGAGGAGAGATACATAATAACATATACCTGGAGAGCACTCGAGGGTCTGGTCCCAAATCTGCACACTGTCATAACAACATAAAGTAGTGAGAGAGATTGGAAAAAGTGCAAAATAAACCCAGTGAGCAGCAGGGGTGCGGTGGGCACAAAATGGGAACACCATCAACATTCGTGGCTCCAGACTATTCAACATCTTGCCAGAATATAACAGAAACACGGTTAGAACAAGTGTATAAGTCTTCAAGAGAAAACTGGACAAGTATTTTCACCATGTGCCAGATCAGCCAGGCTACGATGGATATGTGGGGCAGTGGGCCTCCAGCAGCAACAGCCTGACTGATCAGGCAAGCACCAGACGAGCCTGGCCCATGGCCGGGCTCCGAGAGTCGAGAAACTCTCGAAACTCATCAAAAGAATAACAAATTTAAGGTAAAGGAAACAACTTTAGTTAGATGGTTAGGAAAGCCTATATATTTTTTCGCTACAGTCCAGGAACGTTTTGATAACGTCTTGTACTGGGCAAGGGCAGAAGGGGCACACTAGGAATACGAGTACATAGTGAACAGAGAACCAACTATGCCAGAACAAGAACAAGAGCAGCGATGGAACTCCGCGGCGAACAGAGGACTCTCTTAGTATCCTCGGATAATAAAACTCCTCGCAGGCAATCACGGCTCTAAGACCCATCAGACGTGTAATAGTATACTTAGAAGGGGTTTCGGGGGTCAACACCCCCGTGGCTCGAGGTGCATCAGGGCCTGATCAACCAGGCTGTTACTGCTGGCTGCACGCAAACCGACATATGAACCACAGTCCGGCTGGTCAGGTACTGACTTTAGGTGCCTGTCCACTGCCTTCCTGAAGACAGCCAAGGGTCTATTGGTAATTCCCCTTATGTATGTTGGGAGACAACTGAACAGTCTTGTGACCCTGACACTTACTACTGCGTTGTCTCTTAGCCTACTGGTGGTGCCCCCTGCTTTTCATTGAGGGGATGTTGCATCTCCCGCTGATCATAATAAAAAAAAGAAGCGCTAAACTTACTAGGGCCATACAGCGCTGTTCTGCCGAGTCTTTTGCTTTCGTAGGGACTAGTCCCTCGAGAATTTTCCAAGTGTATATTACCATGCATCTTTCTCGCCTACATACCAGTGAGTACAAATGAAAGAACTTCAACCGTTTCCAGTAATTTAGGTGCTTATACATGCCGTGAAAGTTTTCTGTACATTCTCCAGGTTTGCAATTTCGCCTGCCCTGAAAGGGGCCGTTAGTATACAGCAATATTCCAGCCTTGAGAGAACAAGCGATTGAAGAGTATTATAATGGGCTTGGCATCCCTAGTTTTGAAGGTTCTCATTATCCATCCTATCATTTTCCTAGCAGATTGTTGTGATCTCTGAAAGTGAGATCCTCTGACATTATCACTCCCAGGTGCTTTACATTAGTTTTCTCGCTCTATTGTGTAGTGGAAATTTATTTTATACTCAAGTTTTAATTTCCTTGAGTTTTCCATATTGGAGTCATTGAAATTTGTCTTCCATGAACTTCATATTGTTTGCTGCGGCCCATTTAAAGATTTGAGTGATGTCTGCTTGGAGATTTGCAGTGACGTCGATGGATGACACTGTCATGCAAATTAGGGTATCATCAGCAAAGGAAGACACGGTGCTGTGGCTTGCATATCTGTCTATGACGATAAAGAACAGGATGGGAGCGAGTACTGTGCTTTGTGCAACAGAGGTTTTCACTGCAGCCGCCTCTGACTTTACTCTGTTTACTATTACTCTATGTTCTGTTTGTTAGAAAGCTATAGATCCATCTACCCACTTTTCCTGTTATTCCTTTATCAGGAATTTGCGTCCTATTACATCATGATCACACTTATTGAAAACTTTCCCAAAGTCTGTGTACACTACATCTACATTTGTTTGTCCTCTATAACATCCAAGACCATGTCACAGTGGTCCAGTAGCTGGGACAGGCAGGAGCGACCTGCTCTAAACCCATGCTGCAACTGATGGGTATCTAAGTGGGTGGCGATCTTGCTGCTTAGAATCCTTTCAAAGATTTTTATGTGGGGTGTTAATGCTATTGGTCTGTAATTTTTTGCAAGTGCTTTACTGCAAGTGACGGAATGAACCCAATTAGGTGAGGCAGGGAAGCGTGACACGATGTATGGCTGTAACAAAATGTGCAAAGGTTAAGTAAAGGACAAGTGAAATTAAAAAAAAAAATATTTGTTGCGGTTATGTTTCACTTACCAGGAGGTTTGTTAAGCCAATACAAACAGTACAATGCACTGGCTTAGTGAAATGTAAACGCCGTAATTGTCTTAGTGATTGTATGTGTCCGTGTTACCTAACATTGTCGGTATTCTTACTAGCAATTGATCAAGTGTGAGGGTAGAGATGGAGTGAACATAACTAGGAGAAGTAATGGAGACTGACAATATATATCAAGGGTTGTAAGAGAGAAAGGAGAGGGAGGAGAAAAGAAAGGGAGGAGAACAGAGAGAAGATGAAAGGGAGGAAAATGAGAGAACAGAGTACAAGGAGGAGAAAGAACTGAGACAAGGAGAGAGAGAGAGAGAGAGAGAGAGAGAGAGAAAATCCCAGTTGCTGCCCCAGTGTCCTACCTGTCTCTAGTACCCAAGTCGGGTAACTGGGATAAATTACCCCAAATGGAGTAAAAATTAAAATCTCGGGGTAACGAAGGCTCAATAAACATAAAATTGCACAAAAATTATTTAGTTCTCTAACGAGATTTTTATTAAATCTGTTATTTTTTAGTTTATGCAGTTTATTGTTCATTTTATTATTTTATGTGTTTCATTTTTGAAGTTGTTTTATCGCGTATAATACATAATTTTCAGCTTGAATTCGTGTTTTCCAGATTCTGTGAACTTTCAAGTCTAGTGGGTAATTTCTCTACATAAATTTGCTTTGGGGTAACACCTTAAATTTGGCTGACCTCTGCGGCTAGGGCAAGAAGCACCTTACACACCTCTAGTGAAGCTGAACACAATCATGCGGAGCCACTCAATCTGCATGTTGTTTCCTAACATTAGAGGCTTTATTACCAATGTTAGTGAACACATGCAGTTTCGTGAACGCTCATCATCTTGACATGACCGCCTTTCTTGAGACATTTTTGGAAGACAGAATTCTGGAAAAAAATTCTAGAATTGGTGGCTACACCTCATGGACGAGACAAGGCAGGCAAGGCCAAGGAGGAGACGATGCTATATGGTGATCTAAAAGTGTGTGTAGCTCGTTGATGATGCCATTCCTCATCACTTGGAAATGATGTTCAAGTTATGCATAAACCCTTGTACCTCCGCACTAGCATGTGCAACGTACAGACCTCAATGGCAGAAAGCAGACCCCATCGACTTTCTGATGGAAAATGTGGACTCCCTTTTGCTTCTAGACAGTCAACTTATTATAATTGTTGGCGACCTCAACAATTTTATATAATGTTGATGAACTCCTTGCAATGTCTGACATGAAAAACTTTGACCTCTCTAATCACATCTTTGGCTCCTCCCTCGAGTGAGTGATATATCTGAAGATACAGTCACTTGCAAAACCTCTAGGCTATGTTGGATCATCTGACTAAAAGGCTGTCTTTACGGGGCTAAAGATTCCAATAGAATGAGGTGAAGAATCAACACGTACAACCTACAGATAAATGGTTCAGAGAACCAACAAGTTGATGAATGAGACACTTGTGCAACACGTTTCCACAATAAAGATACCCAAGTGTTGCACATGTCTCTCATCAACGTACAACCTGGTTGCCAAGATGCAAATTCGTGATCCAGCAAAGAAACCTCCTTCGCTAACCGCAAGAACTACGTCAAAGTTATCAAAAATGACAAAGCAAAACGAGGTGTATCTTCTCTTTAAATCCCTGGACTAAAAAAAGGCTGCGGGCCTAGACAAGGCGAGTCCAATATTGCTCAACAGATGTGAAAACCATCTAGCATTACCTCTAACTTGCATCTTGCATCAGCATTGCCAAGCGCAGTGTAAATGGCCTTCTTTGTGGAAAGAGGCAAATGTAGTCCTTGATCACAAAAAGAAAAGCAGAGCGGAAATCAGCAACTACAGACCAATGTCACCTTTATGAATCACTGGTAAGATTTTTGAGACAATACTCTCACGGCAGATGATATAATTTTTCGACGACCGCTCACTTCTTTGCGACCGTCTGTATGGCCTTAGAAAAATTTACTCTGCAACTAAACCTCTCATCTATGTGGCACCAGTAGTTGGATGAGTTCAAGATCAGCTGTGTAGTAGTATTCCAATGTTAACGCCTTCCACCAAGTATGGCACCACCGACTCCTGGCAAAACTGCAAGCACTAGGAGTCTCTGGAATGTCTACTTTAATGACCTACAACTCATCCCGGAATCCCATACATATGCAGACGGATGTACTTTAAAGAATAAAAAGGCACAATACCACAACTGAAATACTACTCCAGTAACTCTCACTAAGGAGACTGAAACTTATGATGACATTTCTGTCTCCTAAGTGTGGGTTATTTGTAGACTGTACCTTGACATATACTTATTCCAGAGTTACTTCAGTCACAAGCTTGCAGCTATATCAACCTGGGGAGAACCATCCAAATTACATATGATTCCAATAAAACACAAATGATGATGGTCTCTAGGAAATATGATGGTAATGCTGGAATGGTAAGAATGAATTGAAGTGTTGAAACCCGGGGATAAATCTACCTGGAGTCTAAGTAGAGGGTATTCCGGGAAACAACGCCCCAGCAGTCCGGTCCATGACAGTGCCTACTGGTGGATCAAGGCCTGATCAACGAGGCTGTTACTGCTGGCCGCACGTAGTCCAACGTATGAACCACAGACCGGTTGATCCGACACTGACTTTAGGTATCTGTCCAGCTCTCTCTTGAAGACAACCAAGGGTCTATTGGTAATTCCCCTTATGGCTGGTGGGAGGCTGTTCAACAGTCTTGGGTCCCTGACAGTTATTGTTTTCTCTTAGTGTACTAATGGCGTCCTTACTTTTCACTGGGGGTACGTTGCTTCGCCTGCCAAGTCTTTTGCTTTCGAAGGGAGTGATTTCTGTGTGCAGATTAGGGACCAATCCCTCAAGGATCTTCCAGGTGTAGGATGTGATGTCTCTCCCCTGCGCTCAAGTGACTACAAGTCAAGTGCTTCCAAACGTTCCATGTAGTTAAGGTGTTTGATGGAACTTATACGTGCAGTAAAGTTTCTCTGTACACACTCTAGATCTGCAATTTCACCTGCCTTGAATGGAGATGTTAATGTACAGCAGTATTCCAGCCTAGAGAGAACAAGTGATTTAAAAAGGATCATCAATGGCTTAGCATCTCTTAAGTCTTGAATGTTCTCATTATCCATCCTATCAGTTTCCTCGCAGATGTGATTGTGGCATTGTTGTGATCCTTGAAAGTGAGATTCTCAGACATTACGACTCCCAGGTCCTTCACATTACTTTTCCGCTCTAATGTGTGATTAGAGTTTGTAGTATACTCGGTTCTAGGTATTATTTCTTACAGTTTTCCATAACGGAGTAGTTGGGCAACTTGGTTTATATCTTCTTGGAGATTTGCCGTGTCCTCAATAGACAGGACGTTCAATGGTGATAAGTTCCAGCTGCTTATGTATGGAAAGAATGAAGAACTCAAAAGGAACACACAAAACTCAAGAGGGTCACTTAGAATACTGCTCAGTGCTGACGGCGCCGTTCAAAGCAGGAGAAATATCGGAGCCGAAACAGAGAGAGCGTTTATGGCTCATACTGAGCCAGTAAAGCACCTGAACTATTGGGAACGCCTTCAAGTCTTGAACATGTACTCACTGGAGCGGAGGAGAGATACATGATAATATATACCTGGAAAGTACTCGAGGGTCTGGTCTCAAATCTCCCCACTGCCATAACATACTGGAGTGAGAGAGATGAGAGGAAGTGTAAAATAAACCCTGTGAGGAGCAGGGGTGCGGTGGGGACAATAAGGGAACACTGTATCAACATCCGGGGTCTCAGACTATTCAACATCTAACCAGAAGATATCAGAAACACGGCTGGATCAAGTGTAGAAGCCTTCAAGTGGAAACCGGACAAGTACCTTCACCAGGTGCAAGATCAACCAGGCTGTGATGGATATGTGGAGCAGCGGGCCTCCAGCAGCAACAGCCTGGTTGACCAGGCAAGCATCAGACGAGCCTGGCCCATGGCCGGGCTCAGAGAGTACAAAGTCTCGAAACTCTTCAAAGGTATATCAAAGATGACATATCCTTAGGGTGAAATTTTATTTTCTGGCCATTTTCTAGCTATTTTTAGGTCAATGAAAAATACAGATGTGTACACCATTAATTCCTAATATGTACATTTTTCTTGGCGGATAAGTATGTGAAAGATGAGGTGAACCACAGAAGTGACGAGGGGGGGAAAAAAAAGGTGGTTGACTGAGACGTATGTGGAGATGAACATTATCCATAGAGGCGAAAAAGGGAAATGTATGTGTGTATAGTGGTACCAATAGTCTTATATGGGGGGGTCAAGCATGGGTTATCAATTGTGAAATGAAGAGGAGACTGGAGGCAGTGAAGTGGTACATGAGGGCAATGTGTGGTGTATTAGGTAGAGAATTTGTAACAAGGAGATGAGGAGGTGCGGGGTTACTAAAAGTATTATCCAGAAGCTGAGGAGGGTTTGAGGTGGTTTAGACATTTACAGAAGCTAGAAAAAGTAAGACTTAGAGGGTTTATAAATCAGTGGAGGAAAGGAGGGAAAGGGGTTGCTTTAGGAAAGGTTGGAGAGGGTAAAGGAGGTTTTGTGTGCAAGGGACTTGGACATCCAGCATGTGAGTGAGAGTGTGAGCATGTTAGACAGGAGTGGAAGCAAATAGTTTTTGAGACTTCACAAGCGTTGAAGTATCAGCAAGATAACATTTTGTGAAGGGATTCAGGAAAACAGGTTAGCCGGACTTGAGTCCTGGAGGTGGGAAGTACAGCACCTGCATTCTGAAGGAGGGGTGGGGCTGTATGTACTACTGGCATGCCTCTGGCAAGACTAATAAAGTGAATGATGATGCAAGTGTTTCTTCTTCTGGGTCACCGGCCTGTCACACACACACACACACACACACACACACACACACACACACACACACATATATATATATATATATATATATATATATATATATATATATATATATATATATATATGTATGTGTGTGTGTGTATATATATAATTTTTAACAAGTCGGCTGTCTCCCACCGAGGCAGGGTGGCCCAAAAAGAAAGAAAATCCCCAAAAAGAAAATACTTTCATCATCATTCAACACTTTCACCTCACTCACACATAATCACTGTTTTTGCAAAGGTGCTCAGAATACAACAGTTTAGAAACATATACGTAGGTTTAAAGATACACAACATATCCCTCCAAACTGCCAATATCCCAAACCCCTCCTTTAAAGTGAAGGCATTGTACTTCCCATTTCCAGGACTCAAGCCCAGCTATATAAAAATAACAGGTTTCCCTGAATCCCTTCACTTATCGTAGGGGTTCTTAAATAGAGATATCGAGGGTTGAAGGTACACACACTTGTTGGATGGTAACGATATACTGTCAGACTGTGATGATGGGAAATGGAGCCCAGCCTCCGCCTGTCCTAGCCTGGATGTCTAACGCCGACTGAGACGGAGGACGAGGTACGAACGTACACATGCGCATCCCGTGACATCACACAAACAGTCACAGGCCTAAAAGGGATCTCCTATCTAAAGCACATGGATGATACTGATATGCTATACAACACAGGGATCAGCAACTATGCTGACACACTAAATATTACCCTGCTCACACTCCAACAGCTCGTCAGGTCCCAAATACCATTCGTCTCCATTCCCTCCTAACACACTCATGCACGCTTGCTGGAAGTTCAAGCCCCTCGCCCACAAAACCTCCTTTACCCCATCCCTACAAACTTTTCGAGGACAACCTCTACCCCGGCTTCCTTCCCCTACAGATTTATACGCTCTCCATGTCATTCTACTTTGATACATTCTATCTAAATGACTAGACCACCTCAACAACCCCTCCTCAGCCCTCTGACTAATACTTTTATTAACTCCACACCTTCTCCTAATTTCCACACTCCGAATTTTCTGCATAATATTTACACCACACATTGCCCTTAGACAGGACATCTACACTGTCTCCAACCGCCTCCTCGCTGCTGCATTCACAATCCAAGCTTCACACCCATATAAGAGTGCTGGTACCACTATACTTTCATACATTCCCTTCTTTGCCTCCACAGATAACGTTTTTTTGTTTCCACATATACCTCAATGCGCCACTCACCTTTTTTCCTTCATCAATTCTATGATTAACCTCATCCTTCATAAATCCATCCGCTGACACGTCAACTCCCAAATATCTGAAAACATTCACTTCTTCCATATTCCTCTCCAATTTGATATCCAATTTTTCTTTATCTAAATCATTTGATAACCTCATCACCTTACTCTTTTCTATGTTCACTTTCAACTTTCTATCTTTGCACACACTCCCAAACTCGTCCACTAACATTTGCAATTTTTGTTTAGAATCTCCCATATGCACAGTATCATCAGCAAAATGTAACTGTGTCAATTCCCATTTTGTATTTGATCCCCCTTAATTTAATCCCACCCCTCTCCCGAACATCCTAGCATTCACTTCTTTTACAACCCCATCTATATATTAAACAATCACGGTGACATTACACATCCCATCTAAGACCTACTTTTACCAGGAAGTAGTCTCCCTCTCTTCTACACACCCTAACCTGAGCCTCACTATCCTCATAAAAACTCTTAACAGCATTTAGTAACTTACTACCTATTCCATATACTACTTGCAACATCTGCCACATTATTCCCCTATCCACTATCACATGCCTTTTCTAAATCCATAAATGCAATGAAAACTTCCCTACCTTTATCTAAATACTGTTCACATATATGCTTCAATGTAAACACTTGATCTACACATCCCCTACCCACTCTAAAACCTCCTTGCTCATCCGCAGTCCTACTCTCTGTCTTACCTCTAATTCTTTCAATAATAACCCTACCGTACACTTTTCCTGGTATACTCAGTAAAGTAATTCCTCTATAATTTTTAAAATCTCTTTTGTCCCCCTTCCCTTTATATAAAGGAACTATACATGCTCTCTGCCAACCCCTAGGTGCCTTTCCCTCTTTCATACATTTATTAAACAAAAATACCAACCACTCCAACACTATATCCCCCTGCTTTCAACATTTCTGTCATGATCCCGTCAGTTTCAGCTGCTTTACCCCCTTTCATTCTACGTAATGCCTCACGCACCTCCCCCACACTCACATCCTGCTCTTCTTCACTCCTTAAAGATGGTATACCTCCCTGGTCAATGCATAAAATTACCGCCTCCCTTTCTTCGTCGACATTTAAAAGTTCCCCAAAATATTCCTGCCATCTACCCAATACCTCCATCTCCCCATCTACTAACTCCTCTACTCGGTTTTTAACTGACAAATCCATTTGTTCCCTAGGCTTTCTTAACTTGTTTAACACACTCCAAATTTTTTTCTTATTTTCATTAAAATTTCTTGACAGTGCCTTTCCTACTCTATCTGCTCTCCTTTTGCACTCTTTCACTACTCTCTTCACATTTCTTTTACTCTCCATATACTCTGCTCTTCTTATAACACTTCTGCTTTGTAAAAACCTCTCATAAGCTACCTTTTTCTCTTTTATCACACCCTTTACTTCATCATTCCGCCAATCACTCCTCTTTCCTCCTGCACCCACCCTCCTATAACCACAAACTTCTGCCCCACATTATATATATATATATAATATATATATATATAATATATATATATATAATATATATATATATATATATATATATATATATATATATATATATATATATATAAATATATATATGCAATAAGATGACAGTAAACAGGTGATTTCAGAATATGTAAAACAACCACTGTGAAACATTAGAGAAATTCCAAGAGCTTTTGTGACTACTCGCATTATCAAGGAATGTGAGTAGTCACAAAACCGCTAGGAATTTCTCTATTCTTTCACAGTGGTTGTTTTACATATTCTGAAATCACCTGTTTACTGTCATCTTATTGTGTGTGTGTGTGTGTGTGTGTGTGTGTGTGTGTGTGTGTGTGTGTGTGCGTGTGTGTGTGTGCGTGTGTGTGCGTGTGTGTGCGCCCGCGTGTGTGTGCGTGTGTGCGTGTGTGTGTGTGTGTGTGTGTGTGTGTGTGCGTGTGTGTGTGTGTGTGTGTGTGTGTGTGTGTGTGTGTGTGTGTGTGCGTGTATATATATATATATATATATATATATATATATATATATATATATATATATATATATATATATATATATATATATATATAATGTCATCGGATGAATTGTGTCGTCAAGTGTGATGTTGCGATTTTTTGTGTAACAGAATGGAATCTTTCAAAGAACAGCATATGTGTGTGTACTCACCTATTTGTGGTTGTAGGGGTCGAGTTATAGCCCCTGGCCCCCCCCTCTTCACTGGTCGCTACTAGGTCCTCTCTCTCCCTGCTCCATGAGCTTTATCATACCTAGTCTTAAAACTATGTATGGTTCCTGCCTCCACTCCCTCCTCATCCGCGTGTGTGTGTGCGCGTGTGTGTGTGTGCGTGTGTGTGTGTGCGTGTGTGTGTGTGTGTGTGTGTGTGTGTGTGTGTGTGTGTGTGTGTGTGTGTGTGTGTGTCTCTGTGTGTATGTGTGTGTGTGTGTGTGTGTGTGTGTGTGTGTGTGTGTGTGTGTGTGTGTGTGTGTGTGTGTGTGTGTGTGTGTGTGTGTGTGTGTGTGTGTGTGGCGGCGGCGGCGGCGGCAGCGGCGGTGGCGGTGGCGGTGGCGGCGGTGGCGGTCGCCACATCTAATTTACGATGCCTTCAATGCCTTCCACTTCCTTCCCCCTTACCATTCCTCCTCTACCGCCAACACCTGCCTCTACTCTGTCTATTCCTGCCTGTAAGGCCTACCCTGCCTCTACCTCTTCCAAACCCAATTCTTTCTCACTTAACCTCAAATACTCTAAATCTGATCATGCCACTATCTGTCCTGGAAATTTATTGTACCACATCACTGGCGCACCTCAAATGAAAGTCTTTAAAACCAACTCAGGCTTCAAACTCCTTCTTGACAGACATTCTTACGAAACGTACACCTCAACCGAGACCAGACAAAAACTTCTCAACGCAGGCTTCACTATTATTTGGACTCCTGAGCACCGCGCCAAATGCAGTGATCGCAAAACATGTAGACTATTCTCTCCTGACTGCCTATGACACAGACAAAGAAGACTTAATCAAAGACATTAGTACTAAGAACAAAGTCTCTGTTGACGATATTTACAGACCTGAAAACTCTACCATCCTCAAAATCCGCTGTTCAAATCCTTCTGACGCCTCTACACTCTTCAATCAAGGAATCCTTGGTAAGACCATCTGCATTCCTCCAAACACTCTCTTCACTCCAAACTTTCACCCCATCACACAATGTCTGAAATGTTACAAATTCGGCCACGACAAAATCTCATGCACTTCCACACAAATCTGCTCCAGATGTTCAGCAACTGGCCACTTCTGGAACACTTGCAACCTCCCCGTTAAATGTTCTAACTGTGGTGGGTCACACACTGCAGTTGCAAATTCCTGCCCTTCTAGAAAAGACATTCTCTCCACCCCACAAGATAAACAATAGTAGCTACGACAACCCAACTCCAGGTGATTTTTTAGTGGCAGGAAACGGAAAAAGAAAATGGAAGGAAATAACAAAAATAGTCCACCACCTTGGAGCCTTGTTGGGCTGGAGGCGCAGCCAGTGGCCACCCATGGCCCTCCAGAATTACAACTACTGATGCCAATAACAAAATCCCCCCAACAAACACAGAATACAACCTCGTTCATATTTGCTATTATACAGGGCCTTAAGCCATCCACCAACAACAAAACACCTTTTATCAGTGGACTTCTAGAGGAGTCTAATGCAATGTTTGCAGCCTTCACAGAGACTCACACAAAAGATCACTTTGACAGTGAAATATGGATAAGTGGTTACAACCTTTTTAGATGCGACAGAAAAAACCGGCAACAAGGGGGGTTGGCCTGTATGTCAAAGTGACCCTTATCTGCACGGAGTTGCTGAACACCACAAATGAGGTAGTTGAAGTTCTATCAATAAAGATCGAGAACCAAAACCTAGTCATTGTGGTTGTATACAAGCCACCAGATGCAACCTCACAACAGTTCAAGGAACAGCTACTGAAAATTTATTACTGTTTGGAAAACCTTCCAGCTCCATCCCCAAACATCTTACTGCTTGGTGATTTCAACCAAAGGCATACAAAATGGAAGAATGTAGCAAATAATGTTATAGCTGAAACAATCCCCGGAGGTAGCGCAGATGAAAGGTCACACACACATGAGCTATTAAGTCTCTGCGAAAAAACACACCTTAAGCCAGCAGATAGTGGAGCCAACAAGACTAGAAAACACACTTGACCTTATCTTCACAAATAATAAGGACCTGATAAGAGACATAAGAATATCAAAAACAACTAATTCCGATCACAACCTAATCGAAGTCCAGACGTACATGCATAGAGGTCCAGATCAGCAGAATGCATGTACCTGTGAAGGTGTCTTCACAAAATACAACTTCAACAACAAGAACATCAACTGGGACCAGGTAAACCATGTCCTAAACGAAACATGTTGGGAAGATGTCTTAAATGACATGGATCCAAACCAGTGCCTTGAAAGGATCAACTTCCTGGCAGCCGAAGCATGTTCTAGGCATATTCCCCTAAGAAAGAAGAAGAGCAGGAGTAAACTGGAGAGAGAAAGATGCTCCCTCTACAGAAGACAATGAAGAGTCACTGAGCTCCTCAGGAGTGCTAGAATATCTGATACACAAAAGGAGGAGCTGACCAGGGAAGTGGAAACTATCGAACTTAAGTTAAATGACTCTTACAGGAACCAGGAGAGGCAGGAGAAGCTTAAAGCTATTAGTGAAATTGAAAGAAATTCAAAATATTTCTTTTCATATGCCAAAAACAAGGCAAATACCACATCTAGTATTGGGCCCTTACTCAGACAGGATGGGACTTACACAGATGACAACAAGGAAATGAGTGAAATATTGAAATCCCAGTATGACTCTGTGTTTAGAGAACCACTAATCGGTCTGAGGATCGACGACCCACATGATTTCTTCATGAATGAGCCTCAAAACTCCATAAATGTATGCCAGATTTCCGACATTACCCTAACTTCGATAGATTTCGAAAAAGCCATTGACAACATGCCTATGCACTCAGCCCCGGGCCCAGACTTGTGGAACTCTGTTTTCATTAAGAACTGCAAGAAACCCCTCTCGTGTGCCCTAAGTACACTATGGAGGAGAAGCTTGGACATGGGTGAAATTCCACAGTCACTTAAAACAAGGGATATAGCCCCACTCCATAAAGGTGGCAGCAAAGCATTAGCTAAGAACTATAGACCAATAGCTCTGATGTCCCACATCATAAAAATCTTTGAAAGAGTGCTAAGAAGCAGGATTGCAAATCACCTGGATTCCCAAAATCTGCACAATCCAGGGCAACATGGGTTCAGGGCAGGTCGCTCCTGCCTCTCACAACTACTGGATCACAATGACATGGCCTTGGATGCACTGGAAGAAAATCAGAATGCAGATGTAATATACACAGACTTTGCAAAAGCATTTGACAAATGCGATCATGATCATGGCGTAATAGCCCATAAAATAAGTGCTAAAGGAATAACTGGGAAAGTGGGGAGATGGATCTTCAACTTCCTAACAAATCGAACAGAGAGAGTAGTGGCCAACAGAGTTAAATCGGAGGCTGCCATAGTGAAGAGCTCTGTTCCACAAGGCACAGTACTCGCCCCCATCTTATTCCTTATCCTCATATCAGACATAGACAGAGATATACATTACAGCACTGTATCATCCTTTGTGGATGATACTAGGATCTGCATGAGGCTGTCATCTGCCGAGGACGCGGTTAACCTCCAAGAAGATATAAACAAAGTTTTCCAGTGGGCAACGGTAAACAATATGATATTCAATGAGGACAAATTCCAACTACTCCGTTATGGAAAACTGGAGGAGATAATAACTAGAACAGAGTATACTACTGACTCTGGTCATACAATAGAGCGGAAAAATAATGTAAGGGACCTGGGAGTAGTAATGTCTGAGGATCTCATTTTCAAGGATCACAACAGTGCCACGATCACACGTGCAAAGAAAATGATAGGATGGATAATGAGAACTTTCAAAACGAGAGATGCTAAGCCAATGATGATCCTTTTCAAATCACTTGTTCTCTCTAGGCTGGAATACAGCTGCACATTAACATCTCCATTCAAAGCAGGTGAAATCGCAGATCTAGAGAGTGTACAGAGAGCCTTTACTGCACGTATAAGTTCTGTCAAGCACCTTAACTACTGGGAACGCTTGGAAGCACTTGACTTGTACTCGTTGGAACGCAGGAGGGAGAGATATATCATAATCTACGCTTGGAAAATCTTGGAAGGAATGGTCCCAAATCTGCACACAGAAATCACTCCCTACGAAAGTAAAAGACTGGGCAGGCGATGCAAAATGCCCCCAATAAAAAGTAGGGGCGCCATTGGTACACTAAGGGAAAACATCATAAGTGTCTGGGGCCCAAGACTGTTCAACAGCCTCCCATCAAGCATTAGGGGAATTGCCAATAAGCCCCTGGCTGCCTTCAACAGAGAGCTGGACAGATACCTAGTCAGTGCAGGATCAGCCGGGCTGTGGCTCGTACGTTGGACTGCGTGTGGCCAGCAGTAACAGCCCAGTTGATCAGGCCCTGATCCATCGGGAGGCCTGGTCATGGACCGGGCTGCGGGGGCGTTGATCCCCGGAATATCCTCCAGGTAACCACCCTCAGAGCTAGCCAACCTCCCTCCCTCCCCAACCCCTCCCTGCACATCCCTCCCCTACCATGCATGGGTTACTCCATGCACTTGGTCTACCTCTCCTACAATACACACTTCAAACACCAACACACAGACTACAAGCACTTCTCCTTCTACACGTACACCCACACTAGACTACAAAACTGTCAACTAGCCATTGCTGCCCACTCTGCGATGGTAATCTCTCAAGCTTACCAATCAGACTACTCACATGTCCTTAACCTAATCTTGTCTGCTAACAATCTTCCCTCTTTAATTATCCCTCCTTCCTGCTTCTCTTCTAAGCCCCCTACAACCTCTACCTCCTCCTCTCTCCCACCCCCCCACTTCCTACACCCACCAGCTCTCCTCCTCCCCTACCCCTCTTCACTACTTCTAACCCTCCCACCAACACCCCTACTGCTGCTGCTACGACCACCCCTCCCCCTACCTCCTTATCCACTTCCTCATCCCCTACCAAAGCTTCCATTTCCTCTGCATCTACCTTCACCCACTCCTCCACCACAACCAAAACTTCATCCAGGTCCAACTCCACCTCCTCCAGACAAAAATCCACTCAAACCTAAACCTGCCCCAACTTCTGACAGACCAAAGAACGTAAAAACAGATCCATCTCTTCCTCCCCTCCAGGAAACGGGTCCGTAACACCTACAAACACACATCCACTGACAGCACCACTATCACGGGCTTTAATCCAAACTCCTCCTCCAACATTAACTTTGATATGACGAAACCATTAAATCATGTTTAAAGTGATTCAGTTCAACCTACATTCTTACTATACAATTAGACACCTACTGGCCGAGCTCCTTGAAACAGAGAGGCCAGATATTGTTTTGCTAAACAGTACCTGCCTCAAAGCCCCTCAACGTATCCACCATTATGGTTACACTGCACTATAGCCCCCCTATGATCCCCATGATGGGGTTGCCATCCTTGTCAATTCCAACATAAAACATGAATTTCTCCCAATCCCTTTTATTCACCAACACTGTCTGGAGGTCAGAATACACACCCACCTTGGCCCCTTTATCTTTTTCACCACCTATGCTCGCCCAAACACTATTCTCAACATACACGACCTCTCCTTAGTCTTCAACTACACCAACACACCAACATACCTACTGGCTGACATGAATGCCAAACACACCGCCTTTCATCAGACCAGTAACAACCAACTTGGTCACCAATTACTCAACTTCACAAACCATAAACACCTAATTCATCTCGGCCCAGACTTCAACACCTTCTACAACTACACGGGCCAAGGCAAACCAGACATCATTCTGGCAAACCGAGCCAGCTCTCTATATCAACACTACATCTCACCTGGCCCTATTGCAGGCTCTGATCACATCCCAGTCATCTTACACATCTCCTCCAACCCTATCCTCATTCCAACCACACCTTCCTTCTCCTACAAGAACGCTGACTGGGATGCTTTCAAACACACAGACAATATTAACCTCACCTATGACTACAACAACAAACCTATCTCTGACATCGATACTCAACTTGATCTCATCCAGGACACCATTACACAAGCACCCAACACTGCAATACCAAAGAAAACTCACACCACTCGTTATTCCTTCAAACCGTCACTCAGAACAAGAAGACTAATTATCTGCTACCACAACCGCTTCCTCTACAACACACATAGATTTAATCAAGTCCGATTAGATCTCACTTATCTTAGAAACAACATTTTACACAGCCTAGACCAAGACCACAACAATCACTGGTCACAACTCATACAACAAGCAGACAAACAGCGTATTAAAAACACTAAAGCCTTCTGGAACTTTATCAAAAAAATCAGAGGCACAACTCCCACCAACAAATTCAAACACATCACCCACAACAACACACACATCTCAGACCCGCAGGCTGCTACCAACATCTTCAAACACATCTGGGAGAACATCTTCCACCCTCACCCACCTCATCCTAACGTTAATCAACACATTCAGAACATAGAACACTGGAACACTGCACACACACAAGAAACAACACCAGATAGCCACATCCATCTAGACTCTCTCACCTCCTCCCAAGAACTCGACACTTTCACCAACACAAACATTAAAACTCTCCTCAGACACTTTCCTCCCAAGGCTCCTGGTGCCTCTGGCCTAAACCATATTATCCTAAAACACCTTCCTGACTCTATCATTACTGCCTACACAAACCTCCTCAATGCCTCCCTTGCCTCTGGATACTTCCCTTCCCTCTTCAAAGCTGCTACTGCTATCCTCCTTCCTAAACCCAAAAAAGACCACTTTGATCCTAGAAACTATCACCCTATCAGCCTCCTCGAAACTGTAGGAAAACTCTTTGAAAAACTCATCAACCATCGCCTTCGCAGATACCTAGAACACAACTCTCTACTTTCTGATGGCCAGTTTGGCTTCAAAACACACAGATCCACACAGGATGACATTAACATCATTCTCAACTACATCCGCATAAACACGAAACAAAGAAACAGGACAGCCCTGGTTGCAAAAGATGTTGAAAAAGCTTTTGACACTGTCTGGCACCAAGGGCTCAAGTACAAACTCTGCACTAACTTTAACCTGCCTCTCACTACTCGTAAACTCCTCTGCAACTTCCTAGAGGGCCGTACCATGAGAATCAAATTCCAAGGCTGTTACTCTGACTACTTCACACTAAATGCTGGAGTACCCCAGGGATCTGTCCTCTCCCCTACCCTCTACATTTTATACACTAACGACATTCCAACACCTGTATACCAAAACTCCATCGCACTAGCCTATGCAGACGACATTACACAACTTATCACTCATGCCAATATAGATACACTCACACACAAAACACAAAATGAGGTCGACAGGATAGCCATCTGGGAACAAAAATGGAGGATCAAAACCAATGCAGCTAAATCCAGCATTACATATTTTAACTACAGGAAACGTGATCCTCCATTACCTGTCGAGCTCAGAACAGCTGACACCTGCACTTACATCCCCATCACACAATCTGTCACTGTCCTTGGAGTTAATCTTGACTACCTTCTTTGCTTACACGGACACATTCACTCAAGACATGCAATAGCTAGTAAGGGTCTTGCAGGCCTCTACAAGCTGAAACATGCCTCCCAACGCACCAAACTACACCTCTACAAATCCCTAATAAGTCCTCTGATAACTTACTCTCCTCTAGCCCTCTCTCTTGCAGCTAAAACGAACTTACTTAAATTGCAGCGTGTCCAGAACAAGGTGCTGCACTGGGTGCTTGATGTCAGATGGGAAGACTTCGCCACAAGCGAGTCTCTCCATGCCCAATTAGACATCCCTGCCCTGAATCTGTACTGGAAGACGCTCAGTGACAGACAAACTTGAGACACGACACGACTATTGGACCTCTCTCCTTCACGAAGACATTCGCAGACCCACAAACCAGCACAACCTTTTCTACTCCTTGTATGATCCTGTTCCTAACCCTATTTACAAATAACCTTGGATTCTCTGACAGGTACCATTCTCTGACCCGCTTTCGCCTTAGCTTTAGGGTTAAGACATGGCTCAATTCTACACTCCTCTCTAGCGCTAATCTTTGCCTGTCCCGTCCTTCCTGCTCACCCCACTGGAGTCCCAATAGAAGAGCTTGAATTTCTCTTCTCAATATCTGTGCCACGATCGCCTTCACTGCTGGGTTAAGCCCTGGCTCTATTTCTACGACTAAGAACACTCCTCTCCAGCACTATTCTTCGTCTGTCCCGTCTTCCCCGCTCATCCCATTTGGGATCTTACCTGTACTATCGTTCGTTCGTTCGTACTTCAACGAAGACATTCGGAGACCCACAAACCAACACAACCTTTTCTACTCCTTGCATGATCCTGCTCCTAACCCTATTTACAAATAACCCTGGATTCTATGACAGGTACCTTCTTTGACAGGTACCATTCTCTGACCCACGTTCGCCTTAGCTATTGGGTTAAGACATGGCTCAGTTCTACACTCCTCTCTAGCTCTAAACGTCGCATGTCCCTTCCTCCCAGCTCAGCCCACCAGTCTCAACAGATGAGCCTGAAATTCTCTTCTCAATATCTGTCCCACAATCGCCTTCGCTGCTGGGTTAAGCCCTGGCTCTATTTCTACAACTAAGAACACTCCTCTCCAGCACTATTCTTCGTCTGTCCCGTCTTCCCCACTCATCCCATTTGGGATCTTACCTGAACTTTCGTTCGTTCGTTTACTTCTGGCTAGTGTGACTTTGTAAATGGTCCAAGTCGGACCGAAACGTCGTCGTAAGCTCCTCTCTTCTATGTGCGGGTTATTTGTGTATCGTTCCAGTCACGGTATTGTGCCTTTTTTTGTTATTTAACCATTAGATGATTCACCATGAAAATGCCCCTGCTCATGGCACTGTCTGTCCAATTTGTTCTGACAAAAACATGGCGATCGTCCCTCACCCTCCCTTCTTCCGAGATCTAGCTCCTTGTGACTTATTTCTCTTCCCAAAAGTGAAAATGGCACTCAAGGGACAGCAATTCAACGATGTGGAAGAGATTCAAGCAGTGGTAAATGCCGCTGGGAAAGAAGAGTTCCAAAAATATTTAGAGAAGTGTCAGAGGCACCGAGATAAGTGTATAGCCTCCAAAAGAGAGTACTCTGAGTAAGACAAACTCAAGTAAGGGATTATGTAATATACCTTTGATATACCTTTGAAGAGTTTCGAGAGAGTATCTACTCTCTAAGCCCGGCCATGGGCCAGGCTCGTCTGGTGCTTGCCTGGTCAACCAGGCTGTTGCTGCTGGAGGCTCGCTGTCCCATATATCCATCACAGCCTGGTTGATCTGGCACCTGGTGAAGATACTTGTCCAGTTTCCTCTTGAAGTCTTCTACACTGGTTCCCGCCGTGTTTCTGATATCAACTGGTAAGCCTACATAATTTTCGAGGCAGTCCGAGTAGGTTTTAAGAGCACGTCGTAGATATTACGAGACTTACTTGTGTCAAGATACCACAACAACATTCTTACAATAATTCCATAAACAGTGACTCCAAGAAGACTAATGTAGAGACTGGATAGCAGAAATTCCTAATGATGCAAATATATTGTTTGCAATTTCTGCAAAACATCATTCTTTACCAAATTCCATAACATAAAGACACATGATCAAGAAGAGAAAAAAAATATCTCACAGATGAAACTAAACTTTCAAGCTGTAAAATCGTATGATATAGCCTCTGCTGAGACTCGGTTAATGTTCATGGCAGAACATTGCTCTAATAGCGCGTATGATTCTCTTGTCGATGTTATTAAAATTATTTTGGTGAGGAGACCGCAACACAAATTTCAATGTATAGAACAAAATGTACAATACTACT
>NC_091294.1:53157067-53162067 GCF_038502225.1 Cherax quadricarinatus | reverse complement strand
AGAAAGGAACAGAGCAACAGGGGGTAGAGGAACATTATTGCAGAAAGGAACAGAGCAACAGGGGGTAGAGGAACATTATTGCAGAAAGGAACAGAGCAACAGGGGGTAGAGGAACATTATTGCAGAAAGGAACAGAGCAACAGGGGGTAGAGGAACATTATTGCAGAAGGGAGCAGAGCAACAGGAGATAGAGGAATATAATTGCAGAAAGGAACAGAGCATGTCGATTTCCCTTAACCTCTCCTCATAGGATATACCCCTTAGCTCTGGGATTAGTCTTATTGCAAACCTTTGCACTTTCTCTAGTTTCTTTACGTACTTGGCTAGATGTGGGTTCCAAACTGGTGCCGCATACTCCTATATGGGCCTAACGTACACAGTGTACAGGGTCCTGAACGATTCCTTATTAAGATGGCGGAATGCTGTTTTAAGGTTTGCTAGGCGCTCATATGCTGCAGCAATTATTTGGTTGATGTGCGCCTCAGATGTGCCCGGTGTTATACTCACCCCAAGATCTTTTTCCTTGAGAGGTTTGTAGTCTCTGACCCCCCCCCCCTAGACTGTACTCCGTCTGCGGTCTTCTTTGCCCTTCCCCTATCTTCATGACTTTGCACTTGGTGGGGTTGAACTCCAGAAGCCAATTGTTGGAGCAGGCCTGCAGCCTGTCCAGATCCCTTTGTAGTTCTTCCTGGTCCTCGTCTGATTGAATTCTCATCAACTTCACATCATCTGCAAACAGGGACACTTCGGAGTCTATTCCTTCCGTCATGTCATTCACAAATACCAGACACAGCACCGGCCCTAGGACCGACCCCTGTGGAACCCCATTCGTCACAGGTGGCCACTCTGACACCTCGCAGCGTACAATGACTCGCTGCTGTCTTCCTGACAGGTATTTCCTGATCCATTGTAGTGCTTTCCCTGTTATCCCTGCCTGGTCCTCCAGTCTTTGAACTAATCTCTTGTGTGGAACTATGTCAAACGCCTTCTTACAATCCAAGAAAATGCGATCTACCCACCCCTCTCTCTCTTGTCTTATTGCTGTCACTCTGTCATAGACTTCCAGTAAGTTTGTGACACAGGATTTCCCGTCCCTGAAACCGTGATGGTTGTTGACCTCATTTCTTTCTAGGTGTTCCACCACTCTTCTCCTGATAATCTTCTCCATGTCTTTGCATACTATACATGTCAGTGACACTGGTCTATAGTTTAGTGCCTCTTGTCTCCTTTTTTTAAAAAATTGGGACTACATTTGCCGTCTCCCTGTTTCAACAGATGTGTTGAATATTGTTGTTAGGGGTGCACATAGCGCCTCTGCACCCTCTCTCAGGACCTATGGAGAGATATCCGACCCCATCGCCTAATTCACCCTTGCCGGGGTGAGGTGTCTAACTCGCTCAGCAGCCTCTCTCCAGACTTCTTGACAACTCTCGGGTGGGTGACCACTTGGTGGGTGTCAATTCCTCTCCCTATTTTATATGGTGCCGGGTCCAGTGTGTGTGTCGTAGGACATACTCCTTAGCTCGGGTGCTTATTGTGCAAACTTTTACAGTTTATCTAAATTCTTGTGTGGGTGTGTGTGTGTACAGTGTCTTGAACGATTCCTTATTAAGGTCGGAACGTTATTCTCAGTGTGGTTGATGTGTGTGACATGCTCGGTGTTATGGTGATCTTTCTCCCTGTGAGGGTCTGTAGTCTTTGTGCCTATACTCTGCCTGGTGACTTTGTGGCAGGGTTGAATTTGTGTGTGTGTCCAGGTGTGTGTGTAGGGACACTTCAGAGTCTATCCCTTCCATCATGTCCATTCACTATAACAAAAATAGCGCTGGTGTGTGTGTGTGTGTGTGTGTGACTGTGTTGTGTGTGATCCACTGTGTGTGCCTGATCCTCCAGCTTCTGCACTAATCTCTTGTGAGGAACTGTGTCAAAGGCCTTCCTGCAGCCCAGGAAAATGCAATCGACCCACCCCTCTTTCTCGTGTCTTACTTCTGTTACCTTGTCATAAAACTCCAGAAGGTTTGTGACACAGGATTTGCCTTCCATGAATCCATGCTGGTTTTCATTTATAATCTTGTTCTGTTCCAGGTGTTCCACCACTCTCCTGATAATCTTCTCCATGACTTTGCATACTATACACGTCAGAGACACAGGACTGTAGTTTAGTGCCTCGTTTCTGTCTCCTTTCTTGAAAATGGGGACTACATTTGTCGTCTTCCATATCTCAGGTAGTTGCCCAGTTTCAAGGGATGTGTTGAAGATTGTGGTTAGGGGCACACAAAGCATCTCTGCTCCTTCTCTAAGGACCCACGGGGAGACGTTGTCCGGTCCCATCGCCTTTGAGGTATCAAGGTCACTTAGCAGCTTCTGCACCTCCTCCTCGGTTGTTCGTATGTCATCCAACACTTGTTGGTATATTCCCTGTTGATGTTCGCTTCTGTGCTGTCTTCCCAGAGCCCTTCCTGTCTCTACTGTAAAAACTTCCTTAAATCTCCTGTTTAGCTCTTCACATACCTCCTGATCATTTCTTGTGAGTTCTCTACCTTCTGTCCTCAGTCTGATCACCTGGTCTTTGACTGTTGTCTTCCTCCTGATGTGGCTATACAACAGTTTCGGGTCAGTCTTGACTTTCGATGCTATGTTATTTTCATACTGTCACTGGGCCTCCCTCCTTACCTGTGCATACTCGTTCCTGGCTTTGCGACTAATCTCCCTATTTTCATGTGTTCTATGCCTTCTGTACTTTTTCCATACTCTGTTGCACTTAGTTTTTGCCTCCTTACACCTTCGGGTAAACCAGGGGCTCGTTCTGGTCTTCCCATTGTTTCTGTTGCCCTTGGGAATAAACCTTTCCACTGCCTCCTTGCATTTTGTTGTTACATATTCCATTATTTCATTTACTGGCTTTCCTAACAGTTCTCTGTCCCATGGAACCTCCTGCAGGAAATTCCTCAAACCTATGTAGTCCCCTCTTTTATAGTCTGGCTTTTCCCATTCAACTCCTGTTACTCTCTCCACTTGCAACTCTACTATGTATTCAAAGCACAGAACCACGTGGTCACTAACTCCTAGGGGGCTCTCATATGTGATGTCCTCAATGTCTGAACTGCCCAGGGTGAACACAAGGTCCAATCTTGCTGGTTCGTCCTCCCCTCTCACTCTGGTAGTCCTTAACATGTTGGTGCATGAGGTTTTCCAGCACCACATACAACATCTTGGCTCTCCATGTTTCGGGACCCCCATGTGGCTCCAGGTTTTCCCAGTCAATCTCCCTGTGGTTGAAATCACCCATAAGCAGCAACTTTGCTCTGCTCCAGTGAGCTCTAATTGCCACCTCAGCAAGTGTGTCCAATATTGCTATGTTGCTCTCTTCACATTCCTCTCTCAGTCTCTTGCAGTTCTGTGGTGGATTATCCATCACTGCAATGACCACCTTGTGCTCCCCAGACTGAAGTATACCTACTATGTAGTTCCCTTTCTTGTGTGTGTGTGTGTGTGTGTGTGTGTACTCACCTAGTTGTACTCACCTAGTTGAGGTTGCGGGGGTCGAGTCCGAGCTCCTGGCCCCGCCTCTTCACTGATCGCTACTAGGTCACTCTCCCTGAGCCGTGAGCTTTATCGTACCTCTGCTTAAAGCTATGTATGGATCCTGCCTCCACTACATCGCTTCCCAAACTATTCCACTTACTGACTACTGTGTGTGTGTGTGTGTGTGTGTGTGTGTGTGTGTGTGTGTGTGTGTGTGTGTGTGTGTGTGTGTGTGTGTGTGGTGTGTGTGTGTGTCTGTGTGTGTGTGTGTCTGTGTGTGTGTGTGTCTGTGTGTGTGTGTCTGTGTGTGTGTGTGTCTGTGTGTGTGTGTCTGTGTGTGTGTGTGTGTGTGTGGTGGGGTGTGTGTGTGGTGGGGTGGGGTGTGTGTGGGGTGGGGTGGGGTGTGTGTGTGGTGGGGTGAGTGTGTGGTGGGGTGAGTGTGTGGTGGGGTGAGTGTGTGGTGGGTGAGTGTGTGGTGGGGTGAGTGTGTGGTGGGGTGTGTGGTGGGGCGTGTGTGTGCTGGGGTGAGTGTGTGGTGGGGTGAGTGTTTGGTGGGGTGAGTGTGTGGTGGGGTGAGTGTGTGGTGGGGTGTGGAGGGGTGAGTGTGTGGTGGGGTGTGTGTGTGTGTGTGTGGTGGGGTGTGTGTGTGGTGGGGTGTGTGTGTGTGTGTGTGTGTGGTGGGGTGTGTGTGTGGTGGGGTGTGTGTGTGGTGGGGTGTGTGTGTGTGTGTGTGTGTGTGTGTGTGTGTGTGTGTGTGTGTGTGTGTGTGTGTGGTGGGGTGTGTGTGTGTGTGTGTGTGTGGTGGGGTGTGTGTGTGTGTGTGTGTGGTGGGGTGTGTGTGTGTGGTGGGGTGTGTGTGTGTGTGGTGGGGTGTGTGTGTGTGTGTGTGTGTGTGTGTGTGTGTGTGTGTGTGGTGGGGTGTGTGTGTGGTGGGGTGTGTGTGTGTGGTGGGGTGTGTGTGTGTGTGTGTGTGTGTGGTGGGGTGTGTGTGTGTGTGGTGGGGTGTGTGTGTGTGGTGGTGTGTGTGTGGTGGTGTGTGTGTGGTGGGGTGTGTGTGTGTGTGTGGTGGGGTGTGTGTGTGTGGTGGGGTGTGTGTCTGTGGTGGGGTGTGTGTGTGTGGTGTGTTTGGGTGGGTGTGTGTGTGGGGGTGTGTGTGGTGGTGTATGGTGGAGTGTGTGTGGTGGAGTGTGTGTGTGTGTGTGTGGAGTGTGGAGTGTGTGTGGTGGAGTGTGTGTGGTGGGGTGTGTGTGGTGGGGTGTGTGTGGTGGGGTGTGTGTGTGTGGTGGGGTGTGTGTGTGTGTGGTGGGGTGTGTGTGTGTGTGTGTGGTGGGGTGTGTGTGTGTGTGTGTGGTGGGGTGTGTGTGTGTGTGTGGTGGGGTGTGTGTGTGTGTGTGGTGGGGTGTGTGTGTGTGTGGTGGGGTGTGTGTGTGTGGTGGGGTGTGTGTGTGTGTGTGTGTGTGTGTGTGTGTGTGTGT